>NC_142422.1:5147500-5298437 GCF_059516105.1 Syngnathus floridae | reverse complement strand
AGTCTAACAATAAAACATGAATTGGAACATGCTCACGATTTAAGCCGTACTGGGTCTCCATGGTGTTCCATTCCAACTCTGTTGTTATAGCCATCATGTCAAGACAAATGTCCTTTTTAAAATTCTTTATTATGTATTTAGTCTTATCATATCAGTCTATAATGAACAGTGACAACACGCGATATGTAGAGGTCACAGGAAAATGATACAAATATATTGCAGAGGTGGTGCTGGTTGTGGGATGTACACGAAGGCCATATAAAAACATTGAGTGGCAGAAAATAATCCCCAAGGCGTATACGGCCAACTGTGTTCTTTGTCGCAGTGAGGTCATGGTCGGTTCATTTGAAGTGTGGTTGAACACTGTCAATAGAAGTGACACTGTTGATTTGAAACATTTTGAAAAATAATTATTTTAAATACACAAGCCATTGTAGGTGTTGTGTTTTTTGTTGATTCCTGCACAGCAAAATAAATCAGGTAAAAAATCCATTAAAAAGGCAGCTGCCTTTCTTACTTTTATTTCACATGATCTCATGCGTGATTCCCTTTATTTTCCTTTATTGGAAATCCTGGAATATTTCCAAGTGGGTGGATCAGTACCGTCTGTATAACGAATGTCTTTCTTTTCAATGCATCAGTGTTTTCCTCACAACAGCAGTTCTTTTGTACGTGCAGGTTAAAAAAAAAAAAAAAAGTCACTATCCATCCACTTTCATAGCGGAAGCCTTAAAAGCTTCATTGCAGTAATCCTATGGGGTTTACAAACGCATAGAGGCTCGTTGTAAATTCCACTAGGACATCTCCCCTGGAGGTTTCATTGCTGCATTTATAGCGGCCATTCATATTCATGATACAGTGTTGCTCCCATTCTATTGCACCTGAGTTCTGGTTTGCTGCTTTAACACATGCAGGCCCTGCAGGGAGGAAGCAGCTGAGGTGAGACAAACTCTGGCTGTGGTGTGCTGAAATGAACGGCTAAGTCACGGAACAGGAGGGAGACATTCATCGCACGTAGTCAGAGCGGACTCAGAGCTGGTAAAGCATCTCATGCTTGCATTTGTGGCCTTTGTCTCCCCTTTTAAGTGGCCTGGCGACGTTTTCTCTTGGCTTTGTGCGCATACAGGAAATACATAGTGTGTCCAGTGGTGATGAAAAGCACAGAAATGAGAACTAGGATGCCGAAATGCTGCGGCTGTGGAGCGGAGATGACCATTATGAAGTGCAGCAGGTCCATCAGGTAATTCATAGAGCTCTGCACCCCATTTACAACACCTCGCTCGGACTCACAGATGTTCTCCTGCAACAGCTGGGTGACTGTCAGGTCAAAGGACCACAAACCTGGAACACAAGTGACACCAGGGCTTGAAAATATTGCCAATGTGTGCATCATAACGACCACTCGTACAATAATATCCCAAACTATATATCAAATATTCTTATGTGCTAGTTGAGACTGACTAAACAGCGCCTCTGCTGGTTGAAGCCAAGTAATGCAGGCTTTTTTTGAATTAACGTTCTGACAGAGGCAAGTTAATTGTGACCTGTGGTCAGTTTGGATCAAATTGGTAGCTATTGCCACATCCTCAGAACTGCTTTTGTTTTTTAGAGCACAAGATCATAAAAAAAAAAAAAAAAAGCTTTCTTATCATGTTGCTATTCAGTGCAATTCAGAGATTTTTTGCATTTAACCAGAAGGTCTGGCAGACAGATTGAGTATTGATTGTGACATTTAACAAGAAGGAAAACAATATGTTCAACGGTGGATGTACCCCGTAAAATTAAATGCCGAGTGTTGTTTAAACCGTGCCCGCTCACCGATGCGTGCCGTGATGACCCCCATGAACAAGAAGATGATGGAGATGTAAGACTCCGGCGCGTTACCGGAGGGCACGTTGTCAAAAAGCACAGTGTTGTTGGTCCAGTGGATGGAGGAGCGGTCAGGCAAAAGTGGTTGATTGCTGCCTCCCCTCAGCGGAGACGTATGTTTTTGTCTTTGACTCGCCATCTCTCCAAGCTCCGAGGAGGAGTTTGAGGTAAAGTAGGGCATGAGCAAGCTAAGATCCATGGGACTGCCGGGGGCAAAGACGGAGCAAACACACAAGAGCAAGCAGCCCAGGTGGAGGCAGCTGGAGATGATGCCAGTGTTGATCAGACCGTACGTCTTCCTCAGTCTCGTAAACATGACGGTGCCCATCAGCCCAGTGATGGCCGACACGCCCATCAGCAAACTGAGGAGGGAGCCGCTTATGCCTTGAGTGTAGGCGTAGCCGGTGGTGATGCAATCAAAGCCCAGTACGGTGGTGTAGAGGAACGCCAGGCCCATTCCCGCCAGGAAGACCGGCTGCTGATAGTAAGACCTCCATCCGTCCTTGCAGGTGCTCACCAGCCAGCGGAACCTCCGGAAGCACAGTGGGAGATTGGTGATTTCTTTCAGGTGAAGGCTCGCATCGCTGTTACTTTCTGTCAGAGGATGAACCACTTGACCTTCACCTGTTGACAAATATGAAGTCAGTCCGAGAAAAGGCAGTTAAAATATACCGACATTTTTCTCATACCTTGCGTTCCTCTCTGGTCCATCCCTTGCAGATTGGCTTGGTCCACCTCCACCGTCGGTGGTTTGATAGAAAGAGCGGGCACGATGCGGTACACCCGCGACAAGAAGAAGAACTCCACAATGAGAGAGACGAGGTTCCATCCCAGGATGAAGCCACAACCAACTACGTTGGAGGCTAGGGTCATGACCTGCCCCACCGCCAGCGGTGCCAGGATGTTGGTCACCTGATCTATCCGTCTCATGGTGGCATTCATTCCTTTTGTCAGAATCGACGAGGCTGAGGTTAATGCGTGCCCACCACGACTGTATGCGAGAGCGAGTCGTCTTACCGGCCAGGTGGCCTCGGTTGTAACCGGTGATGACAATGATCCAGTCCCTCTGGATGGCGATGGTCAGCGCGGTGCTTGCGAGGTTTGCCACATCTGCCAGGACGATCACCACCGTATAACAAACCACCTTGTGTAAGTTTTGCGATGCAACATGTTATTATGGAAGCACAGAAGGATTGCAGCAACAAGCTCACAGCACAGAGGGAAACAACAACAACAGCAATAATCACAGCCATTATCCCGTTATTGAATATGAGTGAGTGAATGGACGCCGGGTGTACTCACAGTAAGCCAGCCGTCCCAGATCTGCTCAATCCTTTGCTTATATGAGAAGACCAACATGAGCACAATGCTACAAATTGTCACTGAGATGTTCTGGATGAAAAGAGACGCATGTGCAACTGAAAAGAGACAAAAAAAGGCAACGCTCAGAGCCTGGATGATATTTTCATTTACAAATCTTAACCTGAACCAGATGTAGGTGGCTTTGAACCGCCGGTTTTGAGTGAATAAATCAAATCAGGAAGTGATTTACACTTGAGACGCCGGAAGGGGAATGCAATTTACCACATAGCGGGACGGCACAGCCTTGAGATTGAGATGCGCTGATTTATCATCCGCTTGTCTGATGCACAGTAATGCATGGTAAAATTTTCAGGGGTGTGTGAAATTGCTGCCGCATACCTTTATTCCTGGGATTGCGGTCAACCCAGTCCCCGATCAAAGCTCCCAGCAGGAGCACCGAGCCGGCCACCACCAAGCCGAACACTGCAGTCAACAGCAAGTTACGTCCATACAGCTCAATCAGGAACACAGAGATGGCAAAGTGCCACATTCGGTCACCCTGATTAACACAACACAAATGAGCGTCATTACGTTTCAAGAAGCAGTCTTAGCTTCAGTCACATAAAAAGAGAATATGTGAGTTTACAAGGATGCTTATAAGAGAATGTAATCAAAGTATTTGCTAACCAAAACAGCAGCACCTACCAACACACTCAAAACTGATAGTAAAAAGTTCCTTGCCCATTAAGATGATCGAGCATTTTACGGTATTTGCTAACCAAAACCGCAGCACCCACTTAAAACTGATAGTAAAAAGTTCCTTGCCCATTAAATTGATCGAGCGTTAAGTGGAGTCAGCATCTTCTAATGACAATTAGCGTACTACCATCTTATGTCCTCGCTCCACAGTGTATTGTCTGTGTTTTGTTCCATGTGTGTTTGTAGGGGGGGGCGTGTGTATGCAGGAGATGATTCTTACCCACATTGACAACGCTCCACTGACATAGATGAGGAACTTGGGACCCTTGAGGTAGATAAGCGCTGAACCTTATAAGAAATGCATAAAAATGTATATATTTGAGTCTGGCCAATATATTTCATTTGTCTTCAAAGATGAGTTCACCTGGTATGCTCCTGGCTTTTTTGGCTCTCGCATTTCTGATGTCGTCAGGCTCCAACTCGACCACAACGCCGCCACATTGGGAGGACTCGGCTCGCTGAGACATTGCCTGTGTAAGACGGTAATCTCTTTTGATAAATTATTTGACATTAGCCCGAGGAAGTCGTACCGGAAAGTCACTAAATGTGCACATTCTTTTTTTAATATCAGGTCGTATTTCTGTTGCTCTACGTATTGTGTCATCTAATAGTTCCTATACATCACATTGGAAAGCAGGAAACATTTTTTTTTCTTTTTACAAACAGAACTCAGTCATACAACATGATTATAATTGCTCTTGAACAAATGCGGCCTAAAAAAGTCAAATGTAGGTGAGTCACCTTGTTTCCGGTCTTACACTTGATCCTTGTTGCTGTTTCTTGACGATGCGTGTTGTGCCATGTATCCTACATTGGGATGTTTGTCTTTCCTGAGAGCTGGAATTCAAGCTGTAGTAGTCTGAAAGGCTTAATAGCATCCCGGTGCTCAAGTGCACCATTGTATGAAAGTGCCAGAAAAGCAGAACAGGCAGTGGCACAACAAAAGCAGCCAGCATATTCCACAGCACGTGACAACGAGGGGAGCACAATGTCACCGTCCGCCCACTTCCCAAAAAGGACAACTGTGTGACTGCTCCAACTCATGTGGATGCACACACACATATCAAATTGTATGTTAAGTTGTCACACCTAGTGAGTGCCAACTGTGTCACCACAATCACATTGTTATAAATCTGATTTATTTTGATTGACGTGTTAAACAGTCCCGACTATGCCTCAACGGTATTTCTTATTTCAAACGACTTTAATAAGATTCTTTCTCTCCCTGGAGGCTAAATTCGATGTTTGATAAAATAATAGTAGTTCACCAGTGAGCTCTTCTCATTTTTTTTTCTGTGCATCAAAGATATACTGTTATACATTCATGTCTTCATTAATTAATGAGAGGCTTCTCTTTTCCTTCATTTATTATTCAGCTAAATCGTTAATTTATACCACGAGGAGTAATACAGAGTCAAGTGAGCAATCGCTGCAGGGTGCAGGGTTTAAGATGATCCAGTTCCATTATAACAGGAATGTATTCCTTGCAATAATTAATCAAATGACTTTTAAATTAAAAATGTTATTATGCATTCATTTTGGATGAAGCAATCTATTGTGTAATGTAACATAACATTGCATGAGTATATTCATTAAATGATAACAAAGTACTATAAGTAGTGTTAACCTAAAAAAATGTGAATATAAAACTGCAACAAAATGTGGACAAAGGTTTATTACATACATTTAATACAATACAATTAAAAACATCACATCCTGGTAGTAAAGGATTTAACTTTTTTTATACAAGTACATAAACAAGATAAGATTAACGATTGCTGAATTACAAAAAAATAAAGAACAGTAAGGTCAAACTGCAACATATTTATTGTACTGTATTCACACGCCTCAAAAATACTTTACACTTAACAAATCTTTGTACTGCCCCCTCCTGGACAAATAGCTATAACATTATAAAGCTCAACTAGTTGTACAATATACACATTGACAGATCAACTCACAACGCTGGAAGTAATAGGGGTCTATTTTTTTTTTTTAAATGGATTCCATCAAAGACTATCATGCAAGCGGTAATTTGGGCTCGTCATTCATTTCAGTGGAGAATTGTGACCTCTTTGTCATCTTTGCCCTTAAACATTGAAAGATGGCAATGAGAGGTATGGCAAGACTGGGAATGCCTGCCAGGACGAAGATGGCCACATAAACCCATGAAGGATACGACTTCTCCTCCAGAGTTGGGAATTTTTCCTGAAAACAGATTATAATGAGTTAGATTAAGATATCCTTATTCAAAATTTTTCCAGACACATATTGATACACATACATATTCCGGATTCCAGGCTTTGTAAGAGATCTTTTTTGAAACTTCAGTGATGAAGTAAAAGATTACGATAAAGATCATGATGAGCGGACTGATAAATCTCCATGTAGCCTGCCAAAAAATGTTAGGTCTGTGTCCAGTCATGAACTCGATGTCGTCATTGAACCTGAGCAGACAAACACAATGTTAAATACAGTAATAACTATTAAATGATTAAAATGAGACTATTTTAATTACCTGTCAATCCCATATATGTAAACAACTGCGAACATCTCACTAAATCCAATGACCAGAAGTGGGATTGATCCTCCATAAGTGTCAAATAAAGACAGCCAATAATTCCCTGAGCCTTGGACAAAAAGGAGGCCCACCAAGCAGCAGATCACACATATCACACCTAAGCAATAGCGAGAAAAAAAAGATTCTTAGTTCCAAAAAAATAACCAAGAATCCATCCATATTCATGTGTGTCAGCTACCGGTCACGGCTTCTTTGGGCCACTTTTTCGGAAAGACCTTAAGGTCTTGGAGTGGTACCACGACGCCTTCAATGTTCCCAAACATGGAGGACAGGCCGAGGCTGAAGAGCATGATGAAGAAGAGAACGGACCAAAGTGGAGAGAAGGGCATCTTGGTGATGGATTCCGTGAACACGATGAACGCCAAACCGGTTCCTTCGACCCCCTAAAATAAAAAACAGATACGATTTAGCAACAAGTTAAGAAGCTGCCATCTTCAAACTTGAATTCTTACCTCACTGAGGAACGTTTTTAAATCACAAATTCCCAGAGTCAGCCCTTGAATAACATCAGGATGCGTTGCATTGAGTTGCTGTAAAGCCTCCGTGTAGTTGCTCTCAATGATGTTTCCCTCAGGGAGGTCAAATGTGTTTAGCAGCATCAGAATGTTCCTAAAAAATAGACATGTGTAAAACAAGAGCTTTGGAGAAAGGACCAACGTGGACGTCAGAAAGTTTGAATAGCAAGCACTCATTAATGCAGGTGTCAAATTGTTGCGTCGCCCTAAATCCGATGACGGTGTAGATGACCGTAGCGGCAAACACCGACGTGATGCCGTTGATGATGGAGATGATCACCGCGTCCTGTTGGCAGTTGTTACTGAAAACACACACACATATGATGATAGGTCATTGTACATGCGTGGCTTTTCAAAACCGTGGAATGTACTTACTGCACCGAGTTGTAGCTGGAGAAGGATATGAGGCCCCCAAAAGCCAGAGAGAAGGAGTAGAAGACCTGAGCACCTGCGTTCATCCACGTTGAAGGGTTCGCCAACTCTGACAGCTGGAGATTGGAAGCAATGCATCATGAATATTTTTGGTTAATATCAGTGGGATTCTTGGAACCTGTCTGGAAGAATTTAAATTATTTGCAGTAAACTACACAAAGACGAAGGGATGCCCATATTGTGATAATATGCAGAAAAATTAGTTTTTTTACATATGGATTATTTTATGCATTATAGGCAGACTTAAATATGAAAAACGTACATCAGGTGTGAATAGAAATTTGAGTCCACTCAAAGACCCCTTCAGCGTCAATCCTCTGATCAGGAAGATGGTCAACACCACATACGGAAGAGTCGAAGTCACATATACAGCCTGCAAAAAAGAAATGTTTTGTTTAATTGGTTTTATTTTAAAAAGTCACACTAAAAATTAGAGAGAGATTAGATTAAACTAATTCAAATAAAATGTTCCAACTAAAAACAGAGGCTGAGATGTACCGAAGTCAAATTCCTTGTTTGGCATGCTCAAACATGGCCAATAAAATTCTTGAATCTTGAATCTGAATCTAAAAGTCCAATTTTCACATCGTATCTATGCAGTACCTTGCCAGTTGTCTCGATCCCCCGCACGATGCAGACGTAGAGCACAGACCAGGCACATATATGACTCAACAAGGTCCACCATTGGATGCCGCCATCATCCACAATACTCGTAGTTGTGTTCAGAGTCTCTCTGTACCAGAAATAGTCCACTGGGGAGCTCTTTGCGCACTCCGAAACCAAACCTGCAATCATGATATTGAAGTTGTTGTTTGTTTTTGTGCGTGCAAATATTTAATTGAATACCTGTTAAATTGTCATTCATCGGACAGTAGCTCCAAGGGAGAGGATCTTGAAATGAATTGAAGAAGTACCAAAGAATCCAAGCAATGATGGTGTTGTAGTATAAGCTGATGGTCAGCGAGACACACATGGAAGCGATACCTGCAAACTCATTTTTGTTTAATATCCCCGAAGGCCTCTTCGTACAACTTTTGAATGACGCTCACCGATGCCGGTCAAGTAAGGATGAATGGAGGACCACACTCCCAAACTGCCTCCCCTCAAACGCTGACCGATGGCAAACTCCAGATGCAGAAGCGGGATTCCCTCCAGAACCAGCAGGATTAGAAAGGGAATCATAAAAGCCCCTGCAGGGAAGAACACTTTTATCTTTATTTACATCCTGTCGTATAGAGATGATGATATGGAATGACTCAAGAGAGCACGTGCGCTTTTACAAGAATACCAGCCTTTGTACGGAATATAAAAAACATCTTATCTCACAGTGAGGGTATACATTTTGCTGATTCAGCAGCTTCATTTAACGCCTCTTGGGAAAATAATTTCAGTAAGATACATACTGCAATAACATGATATGGTTCTTTTTTTGTAAGTGCACTTCAGTTGAAAATTGTTATTTATTGCTCAAGGCATAGTTGAAATAATTTGATTGGGCTGTCTTTATTGGAAATTTGTTTTAAAGACCTCAGTCGTCAGAAAATATGATGCAATATAATGACGGAAAACGCAAACTAAAAACATTACATAACAAATTATATAGGTGTGTGAAAGTTCACTGGAGCTTGTTAAAGACCACAATTGTGATAAAATTGTTCATCCCTAGTACCTAAACTCAACCATCTCAATAAACTAGAATATAGTAGGGGAAAAAAAACATATTTTAGCTGCTCCATTTAGAAAGTAGATTCCCTACACGCAAAAGGAATTTCATCATTTTGTTAGATTTGACTCATTGCTTAATATAGGCTACTTGATAAATCAAGGTGATATGATTTTACAGAACATATTTATATATATATAATATATATACGTATATATATATATATATATATATATATATATATATATATATATATATATATATATATCTTTTTTAAATATGTTTTAGATAGAGAAATAGATAGATAGATAGATAGATAGATAGATAGATAGATAGATAGATAGATAGATAGATAGATAGATAGATAGATAGATAGATAGATAGATAGATAGATAGATAGATAGATAGATAGATAGATAGATAGATAGATAGATAGATAGATAGATAGATAGATAGATAGATAGATAGATAGATAGATTAGATAGATAGATAGATAGATAGAACATTTACTAATTTACTACGTAATTTACTTATTTTCACCGAGGACAACCATCATATGAAATATGTGACAGAAATTGTTGTCACATGTACTGTCTGCCATTGCCAAAAATTCCTCTAGAGTCTTTAAGGTTATAAATTGTACTAGTTCACATTTGAAAAAGTTCTCATGGGATTCATCTATCTATCATCTATCTATCACACAAAAAAAAAAACTATATTGTAGAGTTGAATATCTGCCTCAGTTTAGCAAGGCCAAGAAGCTCCTCCAAGTCCTCACTCACCTCCTCCATGACTCTGACACAAATAGGGGAAGCGCCAGACATTTCCAAGTCCTACACAGAATCCCACGCAGGTCAGCATATACTGTGCCTTGTTGTCCCATTTCTGCCTGTCTCCAGATCCCTCCTGCTCCAGCTTCTCTAGCTGCTGGTGTGACGGTATCCTGTCATCCAGGCCCAAGTTGGGGAGTGTGAGCTTCATGATCTATCTATGGCGGTGTGCTGTGTTGTCCTTGGGATATAAAGGATGAACTATATAGCGGATCTCTGTTACATATTGACAGAGAGAATGAAGCTGGAGGTGTGACATCTTATGTAGCCTACACATGAACCTTCAGGAGTGTCTTATCTGACAGTGACGGGCATTGCTCTTGTAAAAATTTATGAGGAAGTATTCTGCTTTCATAGTGTTTACTGAACACAGTGGCCTTCAAGGATTTGATAATCACTGTCTCAGCACTAATCATTACTGTTTTTATGTGTAGCATATATTATAAACCACTATTACCTAGGACCTATAAAAGTGAGAGGTAAGGGTAAATGAAATCTATTCAATGTACTTGCCTATCTGCTTGTCCATCTATTTATCTGCCTGTATCTCCGTCTTTCCATCTATCTGCTATGAACGTTACCAGTTTAGACCCAAATGCACGACTCACCACAATAAGAGAAATTATTTTATAAATTGAAAAAAAAAACAATAAACTCATCAATGCATAACTTTTTCATGCTTATTCTTATCATGTTTATCACCTATCGAGTTTGCCTTTACAGATAAAGACAGCCTTTTAGATTTATTAATAACTAATAAAATAAACTAATAAGAATCACATCTTAGTTTATGATGCAGTGTAGTTTTATTTAGACCATGCACAGTATATCTTGACTTGGGATGCGTTCACCAAAGTGTACTTTTCATCACGTCCGCTAGAGGACGCCACCATGCTCGTAACATGAGCTGTCCTCTGCTTCCAGTTTGTGCTTGGCGCATCGCTTTCCAAGAGCAAAGACCGAGAAGTGATCCCGATCGGCTCAGCGCTTCAGCACCACAACACAACTGGATGCCGCATAAGAGTAAGACGCAGCAAGCGAGTCAGAGACACAGCCCCGGATTTTGACTTCCTGACACCGGCTGTTTTTCCCCAGTTCCGGCTTGGTGCATGGTGTTTGCATGGAGGTGTCAGTGGGTGACTGTCCCGCATGGAGACGCTCCGATTAGGATAAGAAGAATCAGCAGCGGTGGAACCTGCACCGGAGGCTCTATCGGGAGGCGTCCGCTCTTTTGACCCCCATTGCATGGAGGACACACCATGGCGACGTTTGTGTGCAGGGTGCAGTTCTTAGATGATACTGATCCATTCAATAGCACCAACTTCCCGGAGCCCAGCAGACCTCCAGTGTACACATTCAGGGAAGATATTCCACTCATCAATCAGATAGCTGGAGTGCACAGGCTGCTAAGAGCCCCACATAAGGTATGCATTGTTGACATGCTCCTTAATGCTTAACCTGCTCCTTCACACATGCGCATTAATAATTGGCCCCTGGGGTTGCTACCAACAAATACATAGAAGGATCATTGAGCAAGTGCACTTTGCTGAAGTGGGATGCTGACTCGCATTTTAATACTAAATACATGACAGAGTGCCATATGACATTAAGGTCATTGTGTACAGTAGCTGGGTGTCATTTTAATATGGGGTGTGCATATTTTGGCTGAGGGCCGGAAGCATCTGCTCATGTTTTGTTCGAACCACATTAATCCCTCATTTTGACCTGATTAAAAAAAAAAATGCATCCATTGTTTTATAGTGGTATGCTGTACATCATTTTAATTTAAGGGGTTGTTTTAAGTACAGGCAACATAGAGCACTAGTGGTTAGAATGTCTGGCTCAGAGTTGAGAGGTACAAGGTTTCAATCAGTCCTGTGTGGAATTTGTGTGTTCTCCCATTACGTTTGCACGGACTTCCTCTTACATTCCCAAAACGTGCATGCTAGAATAATTAAAGACTGTAATGTCCATATTTGTGTGGTTGGGTGTTTGTAAATATGCACCCTGTGATTGACTATAGTGACCAGTTAAGGCTCTCATCCAAAATCAGCTGGAATAGGCTTGGTTGCAATGTAGCTACTGTTTATATTTGGGCACTTGACAATAAATTCAGCAGTGTTCTAAAAGGGCAAACTGATCAACTTAATCATACAACGCCATTGTGAAACATTTCATATCTTATGCCACAGGTGTCAAACTCAAGACCCGGGGGCTAGATCTGGATACACTTGCATAGAGATGTGTTTAAATTATTAGTTCATTTTCTTTGACAATTTCAGAGAACTATCAATTAAAATGCAAATTCATGCAAATGTGGAAAAAAAATCTGGATGTTTTTAAAAAAGCAGAATTGTCGGTATGGTTATTGAAGTGAGTCCAATTCACCTGTGCAAAGTGTACATAGTGTTGAGCTTGTGATCTTTTCAGAAGCCAGCTGACATTCTCAAGATTTGGAGAAGTCTCAAAGAGACTATCCAAACCTTTGAGAGAGAAAGCTCTTTTAATTCTGCTTGTTTATAAATAGCACACTTTGAAGACTTGATGCCAAGGAAGTTGAAATTGCTCACACGTGCAATAGCCCTAGGCTGCAATGTCATAAATCAATTGAGAGTCAATGCTGTGTTTTTTTTCTCTATGTAGCTTTGTGCAAATGGAAAAATGCTTCGAAAGTGTGTGTGCATTGTGCAGATGCACCATGCAGTGGAGGGAGATAGCACAGTTCAATTGTAAATTGCATAGTGTTTATTTTTAGTCTTTCTGCCTTAACCGCCTGCCTGGTCAGTGGACCACAGTATGGTGGTTGAAGGGAGAGGCTAAGGCTGAGTGTGAGAGCACACAACTTGTGGTTCCCTCTCTGGACTTGGTCACAACACAAGGCCACCGGGGGTTCAAATCCTGGGTGGGGGACAGCGAAGAAAAATCTCCATTGATGTGATAACGCTTTACATTTACATTTGTCGACGTAAGGAAAAATGCATAGAATCTGACACAAAGGCTGATTACTTAAGTAAAAGCAACAATGTGTAGCTCATACTAAATTTCTGCTAAAATTGTGTGTCCATTTTTAAGAACAGAACACTTTGAATTGTGTTTTGTTTAGCAGACATTTGCAGTCATTATATGTTGGCATAGATAGATAAATAAAGTTACAATATTGACAGAAGCAGGTGAACTGGAGCCTATCCAAGCAAGAATTTTGACAAAAAATGGGTATTTGTTGAAAAAGATGCCTAGATGGTAACTTTTTTTGCCAGGTTCATAGAAAAAAAAGTAGTGCTTTGGCATCATGGAGTGCCAGGGAAACACTTTGAAATGAGTCCAGTTAGGGAAAATGTACAGGCTGCTTTTGTAAGGGCTTGGCGGAATGAAGGGAGTTAGTTGTGAATTAAAAGTCGTTTCCTCTTTTTTGTTGTCTGTCTCTCATATAGTGTGTTCTTTATGACACGTTTCATGTCACTCACAATTGTGTTGAAGGAAAGTTAGTCTCTTGGCATAAATAAATGGTCAGCCTAACTTTGTGTGTGTGTATGTCTGGATATGCTAGTCTGTAATTTGCAGTCTGGAGAAGCGCTCTCAGGCCTCATCTGTCTTTGCTCGGGGTAGCTGGCCTCACTTGCCTTCTTTCTGTCTGCCTCTTTTTCGCTTGTCCACTTGACTTTGGGGTATAAGAACAGAAATCAAAACACCATTGTCATCCCTGCAGAAGTATGTATGTACTTAATATTTAATGGATCATATTCCTCATGTTGCACTGAGCAGCCAACTGTATTTCCTTTGTTGCAATTTTTTGGTTCTATGGTTATCATCACACTGCTGTTCTCAATGATAGGCTTTTGCGTAAATCTGTCTGAAGGCAAATTAGTTCCGCTGGTGATCATTTTAAAGACAAGAGCAGACTGGTGGATATGAGAGAGGGAAGTCTGCAATGCTGTGGGAGTGCTCACTGACTTCAATCATGGAAAATGATTCCTCTCATTCCCTGACGGTCACCTTTGCATTGATTCTTGGAGTCTGTAATCAACCCCCAAAAGACCTGACAAATCACAACTCTTCTTTTGTGTGACAGTTTATCAAACAAAGAGAGACCACACTGCAAAGCTGCTCCCGAATTTGTCATTGTTAAGTGCTGACAGGAGCTGATAAGCGACCCATCGTGACATCCAGGGGAGCCTAGACATAGCAAATATTACACGGTGCACGCATGGTAGGTGCACCTAGAGGGCAGACGCTACACTGGTGACAGGTCAATGACATAATTCAGCAGGGAGAGAGAGAGAGAGCAAGACAGGAGAAGGAAAACATTTGAAAATGTCATTAGCAGCCTCAATGGAGATAGCAGACACTCCACTTGGATGTGCTTTGCAATTGAAGCGTTAGGTTGCTATCATTTAAAAAAAAACATGTTTAAAATAGATGCCACATGATGAATTGCACATTTAAGAATTAGAAGTGAGAATATGCTAGCATGTGCTAATTTATTTAATTTATTTATTTGATTGGTTTACATGAATGCATATGTGTATGTAGGTTGGTTTTTAAAGACAATGAAATCTTTCTAAAAATAAAAAAAATAGTTGAATTGTATTGATTTGTATTTTGTTTCTCTCTCTCTCCCCTGCAGCCTGATGACTGTGCACTCCAGTTGTCTCATAATGGAAGCTATCTGGACTTGGAGTCGACGCTGGCAGAACAAAAAGATGAGCTGGAGGGATTTCAAGAGGAAGGAGGGTAAGATCATTTCCGTTGTCTGTGTGTCTTGCCCTAATGTGGTGACATTTTCACAGTATTACACACGTTTGTTCAAAGTAGTAAAGTTACCCTTCTTGTGAGACTCAATGATCTCGCCTTCCCAAACTTGGCTTTAGGGAGCTAACCGAGTGTCAAAGAGTTGAAGGGTTTGCTTTTGCTCTTCCAAAAATCTTTCCGCACGTTTCTTGTGGAAAAATACATTCTCCTCAAACCAAAATTTGTTCTTAAATCATCAACCATCCAGCCATTTTTTTTGTACTGTGTTTCCTGTTCAGCATTGAATCAACAAATCATTTTTGTACATGCAATTAATCTCGTTTGGCAAAACACAATCAGTGCTCATCAACCTGAAACTTCGACTTAAGAAACATTTTTGCTGCTGAAAAGTTGATTGAAGTATCTTCATCATAAAATCTTTATTCAGTCTTCATACAATGGATTACGTAATGAGGACAATGCCTGAAGCAAACATATTTTAGGTAGCTGACATCTGGTAGCATACAGTGATGTAAAAAAGATTTACCCTCTCCCTGATTTACATTTTTTTACCATTTAGGATCTAATTTAATTGTTTTATTATCATGTGCCCAGATTTTCTTACGTTGCTGTGGAAACAAGATAATTGTGTGCTGTTTGTGCCTTTGAAATAACTACTTGTCAGGGGAGAATCACATACAACAAATATGAAATAAAAATAAAACAATCCCATAAAAAAACAGTAAGTATGGTATTAAGTGAATTTACTTTCTTAAAGTGTTGCATGGCAGGTATTCTTAATAATTCCCTGGAAATATTGTCAGGACATCATAAACTGAGTACTTGGTATGAAACAAAGTTGCGTGCTACTTCTTTATCAGGGTTAAAGAAAGAAGACAGTTAAGAGTTTCCAGGACCCCCTTGAGTTCACGTCCAATAAAATGCTTGGCCGCAGGTCAACAATGATGTCATTGCAACCACTTAAGAGGTGTAGACATGTTTCATGAGTAATTGCCCTCATCACAATTGAGTTACCTCAGCGTTCTCATTAGATGTGACTCCACCGTACAACTCTAATATGTTTTGTCTTGACATACTTTTGAAATCTGGATGAAGAAGAGAAAGGTTGGAAATTGTGTTTGTGTTTTCTTTTTTTGGCCTGGTTCTATATTAACTCCATATGTTTTATGCACTGTGGATTGTGTTGACGTATCCACTCATATACAGGATCACAATCCAAAGGTTGGCACGGGCTTCCCTGGTCGGCCGGACCACAAACATGTATGGGATTTATTTATCTAACGTGGAATTCACATGCTTCTCTCCAGACGACTCTCCTCTCTCTTCCCAATTCCAAGTCAAGTGAAATGGTTTGGAGCTCATGGGAAGCCGGTGAGAGCTAAAATGCTCGGCGTCGTCCCTCCTCACTGATCCAGTCTGCCAAGGCGTACGTCTTGCCAGCTGGCTCACCATGGCATGGATGTGTGTCATTAAATCCACACTGTGTTGTCTGAGGAGGCCGGTGGTGGGGGTGAAGGTGGCGAGCCAATTATTTTGTAAAAATAGGGCAGTAGACCTCCTGGCTTTTTATGGCAATGATATGTGCAAGAGTACACCCGGCCGCCCTCCAGGGTTCTGTTGTTGATTTGATGACTATTACATCTGATGAGGCCTTTTTGCTTTTTACAAGTCTCGTTTATACAAACTAAAGGACTCCAAAGTACTCAAGATCACATGTTTATGCCAAGTCATACATGTTGACCTTGGTGTAGCACCGCAATTGCACTAACAAGCAGAATTTTTTTAGTCTCGCTATTTTCCCGTTGGCCATTAAATGCAACTGTAATTGATATTAATGACAGGTTACATTCCAGGGGTGCCTGTGTCATACCTTGGGTGTTCACAATCAGATTAAAGTATGGTCCTTCTGACAGAGCCAGGAGATATCCATATCACAAGAGCTTAACAGGCCATAATCACTTCCACCCCACCGGCCAGTGAAGATCGGGTCTCGTAAATCCTCCATCCCATCGCCGATACGCTGCCTCTTTAAGTTATAAATGAAGCGTATAGACCGGGGCAGTCACAGCTTTAGCTAGTCAAAGTGGCATAGGGTTTAATTGAGTCACATTCAAAGCGCTTGTTGTTTTTAGACTGAGCCATGACAGTGCGTGACACTTGTACCTTATCATCAAGTCATCTATAAAAGTCTCCTCTGAAGTTTAACGGTGGACATTTGGGCCAGTTGTTATGTCTCGAGAAGATAAACTACACTGAAGCTTGCGTTAGGTCATAATGTGGAATTTATGTTTGTGAAACAATATTATATTAAGCGCAAAAAAAAAAAAAAAAAAACATTTAGCTGGTCATGCTAAGATCACAAACTGTACCATTTAAAATGTATCTAAGGCAAGGTTTTTGCTAGCCTTTCTATTTTGGACGAGCTTTTATAAAGCATATTAAAATCCAGCAAAGACCACAAGTTTCTTGTCACGTTCTTTGAACTCTCTTAAGTCAGCTCACTTTTCAATGTTTTTCATTTTCTCTTGACCCACTTGGACATTATAGATGGACTCAAGTGCGCATTGGATTTCATTGGAAGAGGGAGAATAAACGTATTCTTGTGAAACTTAAACATCAAGAGGGGAAATAAAATACCACTTGGCTGCTTTGTGTGCAGAGCTGTTTAAGGGTATCATTAACAACATAGTGCAGTGTAGTCATTGCTTTGTGTGTTGTGCGTGTGTGTGTGTTTTCACAAATATGCATGCCTGGTCATTGTTTCAAGAGGCATCTTCTCCAAAGTGTAAACTGTCCCTCAAACTTGATTCTTCGCATTCTGGATTCCTGGTAAATCATTTGTAGAGATGTCAGCTACCAGAATTATAATTAGCACCAGTGTAACTTAGTTTTCACAATGCAAACGTCATTTTAACGAGTCCCTTATGTCAGTATTAAAATTCAGAGTCAATAACGATTTTTCAAAACTAGAAACGACAATTATATTTAATTGGACTTTCCCTCGGCACGATCAACCATCACCTGGGTATGCATAGAAAAATGTTGGATCAAGAAACAAATATAAAGTTTATTAGGTACCACGTGAAGTTCATTGCAAGGATTACTTCTGCAGTTTTGGGCTTCACCTCTACTCGCATGACGAGTTCTTTGTTGGAGTGCCCAGTTTTCATATTTAATTGGGGAAGGGGTGGGCCTCTCTTATATTCCATGCGTGTTTGTTTAATTTGATAATGAGCACGCCGGCCTGTATAGCCTCAGGTGCGGTAAAGGGATACCGTTGCAGTGAAGCCGACAGAAAGCAGACGTTTGTGACTACTAAAGGGTTTTGGTTACCCTTTTGGATTACGTTCCTCTTTTCAGTCTCATCTCGCCAGCCGTGTTGACAGATGTTGCTCCCGTCTCACATCTGCCTTGTTGCTTGCTATTATATTTGCAAAACGGCGGCAGTGTGCGGACGTCCCCCGCTGCGTAATCCGCTTGTATGCACATTGGGTTCAGTCTCCCACTGACTGGAGTAGGAAAGATGTCAGCTTGGATGCACTGAGTAGTATTAATGCTTGTTTAGAGCGAGGCAGTACTGTGATTTACCCTCTGAGCTGAGTCTTTTTCTACTGTCAGGCCAACTGCTGTTTGAGTGTCACTAACAGACTTTTAATGCGATGCCAGTCAGAAGTTTCTCACTGCCTTTGAGCAGGAAGCATGAAAGACTATTTGTCAGAGCTGAATTGAAGGGGGGTAACTGTATCTTCTGTGATTTTCACCAAAGTTGTGTTTACTGAGCTTGTTTGTGAGATTTGTTTTTAGATAATGGTGAGAAAGTCTCAATTTGTCATTCAAAGGAATTTATATTAAGGAAGGTTCACTGTATGAATACACATACGCTCGTCCTATGCTACATATAGTTTTGTGGAAAACAGTCAAGCAGGTTTTGAGTTATGATTGCAGCTAACTATTGAAACATTTCGTGAACTAGTGCTGCTCGCGCCACTGGCGGAGCTAGAGGGGGCCACTGGGGGCCACTGACTCCCCCCCACCTGAAAATATGCGTGGATCCTCAACCGAGAACAACCGATCACCTATTTGCATAAAAATGCAAAATATCTGCCCATCTTATCATGAGTGATAAAGTCTACCAATTTGGTCAAATGTGATTATTTCACAGTGGCTAAGAATCACAGTCAGTGGCTCAATTAATCACCAAATAAATAAATAAAACAAGTAAACCATCAAGTCAGTCAGTCAATAAAACTCTTTGGCTAAACAAAACAGCACTGAAACTCGTAAACTCTGGACTAAAATTTCAGAAAGCATTTCCAGGTAAGTGAGAGTAGGCTTAAATCATTAATGTCATTGGTCGGCGGACATGTTGATGTTAGTAACATACTGATCTATGTGTTACTCCGATTTTTTTTATGTTAGACACAGCAGGCCTTTCTACAACACCAACTAACAGGAAGCATCAGACATAAATCTCAGAGCAGGCTTTTGAGTGGAGACCTGAATAGCATTGTGGTGAACTACTGGCATCTTTCTCTTTGATTGTCACTCAGACATTGTAAGCTGTTGACAGGACGGTGATCGAGTCTTTGCATGTCTCCATTAACACTGTGGGCGGAGTTGACCTGTGTGCTGCTCCCATCCTTCATTTTCACCCATGGAGACCTTTTCCTTGTTGTCCTGCTTGCCCTGCTTCTTTTTGTTTTCTAACAGCTGAAAAAATAACAGATTTAAATAGCAGCTTTGGTTTTGGGTTGCCCATTCCCGATTCAAGCAGCTTTCTACTCTTTGTGCTTTCCAGTACAGTTATAATAGATTTTGATTTATTCATTATTTGTCTGAACTGATTGTAATTTTTTTTTTATCCTTTTCAGAAGAGGCAGAAAACACAACCTTATACTTCGGACGCAGCTGTCAGTCAGAGTTCACGCCTGCATCGGTGAGTACTTAAACCCACACTGCCAATTTAAACTGTACATTTATAACTATTTTAATGGTGAAATTTGTGCTGCATCACAAGTGTGGTATGAGCTTCCATTACTGCCTCCATTACCAGCAGCTTGTTTTATTGCTGCTGCATACAATGCACAGTGGCAGCTTTTGGGAAGCAGCTTGAATCTTAATTTGAGTGCAAATTACCAGCATTTCAGACACACTCTGCAAATATACGCACTGGTGCAGGGCACAGATTGAAAACATTTCATGTATTTAAAGTTACTATGTTCTGTCACTTTGTTTTATTGGCTCTCCTGGTGTCAGAATAATGGGAGGGACCTTGCTGAAATAGCTGAGTGAAAACACATGCAGACTTGCCTGCTTATGACACACACGCAATGAACATATTTGCAGCTGCTTAAACTTTTAATAATATAAAGTCAGACATGTTTTGGTACATGCTCCTGTTTTACAGATTTTTCTCATTTAGCGCTTACTTATTTTTTATTTTACATACATAATTATTTATATTAAGGAACTCATAAAAGAACACACACATCGCATTTGTTATTTATTTATTTTTTTATTCATGTATTTATTTATTTATTGCACAGGGAAATGAACTGAAGTAGGTCAGTAAGTTGACCTAGTCATTAGCAGTTTTGCTGAGGAAGTTTCTGTCTTTCCATTTTCCAAAAACATACACATTAGGTTCAGTGAAAGCTCAAAATTACCCATAGGCCTAATTACGGGTGTGTTAATGTGTTTAGACTGTATGTGCCCCATAACTGACTGTTGACCAGGCAGAATCAGCTTACTGACGATTCTAATGACGAAATGCGGTACAGAAACTGGATGGCTGCATGGATTTAAGTAAACAAAGTTGCTGTGGTCTGGGAACTAGTTGTTACTGTGTCAAAGTATTCTGGTGATTTGTTCTCCTTACTTGGACATGACCTTTAATAGAGAGAGAACTCAAATGGATCCTTCACATCAGAAAAATGTGGTTTTGTTTTACAAACACTTTTGCTGGGTAGCTGGAGATTTTGACCAGATTGGGCTACTTTTACCCAAGGTTTTTGCCAGCTGATTGGTTTGAGGATTGGATTTGGGCAGAAAAACATACAAAACAAACTGTCTGCAAAACAAACACACAGACCACAAAAAATCTCTAAAAGATTTTCCCTATGAGGGACGGGTGGGAATGTTTAAAAAAACATTCCAGAAAAATCTGGAATACCCAAATGCCAATTATTATCTGGCATGGCACCTTACTTCAGGATGCGTCATTGCCCCCGCGGCCCCCCCTCTAGTTCCGCTGGTGCTCTCAACCTTTAAATGTATGGGTTTTAATCTATTGTCACAATTCTTTATGTGCTCATGTTTAATTTTATTTTTTTACTATTTTATTTTATTAATTGACAACATATTGCCATGGATACCGTAGATGTTTTCTCCTGTGAAGTTGCTCCACAGAGCCTTATTCTGTCCTCCTGCTGCTGCTTGGCTGAGCTTAGCGCAGCCTGCAGAGAAGCAGACAGACTTGCTGCTCTTCCTTAAGTGGATGATGGCCGTCTTTCTCTTTAAGTTGACAACCACCTGTTGCCCTTCCCCGGTCTTGCCCTGAGACTACCCGTGAGGCCAGCTGATTTATTTCTTCCAGCCAAGGTGGCCACTGTTGCTGTAACTTGTCCAGACATTTGAGCCTGATTTTATCTGACTGGAGGGTTTACCCTGAAGCCCCATGAGTGCAGCATTACGAGGTGATTTTCCGCCTCAACACAGGAGATCATTCTTTAGTTCTTTTAGTTTTCATAAGACAAACGCAGTTGGTTCGCTAGAGGCGGTGCACTGCTCGTGTTGATTATTAAGTCTTTGAGCGTGTCCTTGCTGTCAGTCAAAAATCCTAAAAAAGGACATTTTGTAAAGGATATTCTTTTTTTTTAATACTAGTACTAGAAAAAAAATCACTGAATGTTTGGAACGACTGTTCAGTTGTGCAGTTTTATGTCCAATAAATTAAAACTCCATAATAAATATCTCACATGGTTTGACGAAGAGTCATCAATGAGATCATTTAGGATTCAGGACTCACACATGTATAGAAAGAAAACTCCACCCATGTGCAGACTGTGCTTTGCACTAGACTTAGACTTAGCACCAAAATAGGCACGTAGAGAGAGAGACTACCTTTTACACTCTTCCTGAGTGGGAACTCAGCCCAGGTTGCTTGCTTCACCATTAGTGACATCATTATTTCACAATTAAGACAACCTGTTTTACATTTCGACTTCTTTGCGTGTGAATGAGCTGGTCCGTCTTTCCGTTTTAAAAAATCTAATGCCGCCGTTGAGCAGAAATGTTTGCCCACCTGCAATTTCAATGATGGTTTTACTCACATGTAAAAAAAAAAAAAAAAAAAAAAAAGCTAAATGTGTTGGCATTCTCTCTTTAAGTGCAGTTTATCTGTCAACATATTCGCAGTGGATTATCTGCCTTGTTCTTTACAACCTCTCAGAATCCCAGCTCAAGACATGATTCACTGATGACTCGCTCGCGTTGCTCTTCAGACTATAATTTGGTCAAATAGATAGTTTTGATCTTCATGTTGACAACTAGAAACTCCAGCTGACAATGACGCTAAAATGGAATTCGGTGAACTGGGCATTTTCTTTTATTATTCCCCAGCAAACCATGCGGACAGAGAATCTTTGCGTATTGTGAAATGTGGCCTTTTTCATGCTTTTTAATGTTTTGTTTATGTGCATGATTATATGTAACCAATTTAAGTTCCGAACCATTTTGGTGAGGAAATTTGGAGTCATTTTAGATGACGTCAATAGCGACGCTTCAAAGGACTTTGAGGGTGAAGATTTGTTTTAAAGTCCAGCTTAGGATAATGTCGGGCAATTGACTCTGGAGGCGAAGATCCAGTGTTTTCCACAAACGGTGCCAGACTGGTGCTAAATATGTTGATTTTGTGGCCACCTAAAAAGACAACACCAGCTGTGAAGATGCCCATAAACTTTTTTTCAGATTTGAAAAATCTGACATTGTTTTGATCGGGTACCAAGACTGAGTTAACAATTGAATAAGTGCAAGAATTGATGACGTCTCTGCTGTGTTCTTCATATACATGTTTTCAGCAAGGTGAGGTTGATATTGCATAACTTTTTTTTTTTAGTCTTTATCAGGTAGTCGCATCAAATTTCTCTGCGACCGGAGCACGCAAGCGAGCAGGCACACTATAGTTTCAAAACACGCATATCACATGGCACCTTGGGGACTCGGTGGAAGATGAAATGGTCTATCTCTTCAACTTTGCTCTAAGAGACCCAAAATGGGATTACAGACACCCTGGGAGGCCAACCCAAACAGCTTAGTGCCAGAGAGGGGAAATGTGAGGCAGCCAATGTCTCAGAGCGACCAAGTTTTGCTCCTCAAATCAGTGGAGGGATTGCTCGTATCACTCACTTCACACTTTTTCCCCCGACTGTTTTTGTATTTTGTCTGTTTGGCCACTAGCCCAACAGCCCCGTGCTGTGCGATAACAGCACAACCTTGGTGTGTGCTTCTTTTTTAAGCTGCGATACTGGATTTTTTTTTTTTTAGCCCCCTTGTCTCCGTGCCCTTGGAACACAAACATGTTCTCTTTAGGGGAAAAATTAATTTTCAGACTTTTGCAATTTTGCATCCAGCACAAGGCCAGGACAACTACAAGAGTGATTTGTCTGAGGACAATCACATGCTCATGTTCTCACACACTCATACAAAGGCATGCGGCTTTTAAGAAACCATCTGGTTCCAGTTGAAAGGCCCCTCAGCACTGTTCCTCACCCATCCAAAGAGAAGAGAGCTGTCTGCATTTCACTCCAAAGAGAGATTTGAGTTTTTTGGCTGTGGAGAGGAGGGGGGTGAACAAGTAAGACTGACCCAGAGACAAGGTTGTCAACATTTTGGACATCTTAAGCCACTTTTCCACCATGAAGTTTGGTTCTGTTTACTACCATGTGGTTCGGATCGGTAGGCGCTGAATCTGGATTGTGTCTCCATGTGGCTTGTAGACAAAATGGAGATGGATTGTAAATTGTTCATTTGTTTTGTAACTACTCAGTGACACTTGAGCCTCTATCGCAATGATCAGCAAACAATTGCGAGTGTTTCCAAAGTCAGCGAATGTTGCGTTCACATCAAACGTTGTTCAATTTCGCAGATGTTCGCAAAACGTTCGGCAGACATTCTCCAGCAGTTTAAGTAAAGAAAATTTTAATCATGTTCAAAATTCCCATAAGTACAGGCAAACGTCTGCTGAACGTCCGGCGACCGTTTGGAACCAATTCGGCTCTGCTCTAACTCCAATTTAAATTCCCTTAGAATAACCTACATTAAGCCAAAGCTGCCAATCACGTGAAACTGAGCATAAACCTGACTATAGCTGGTTAAAGTAACCCTCGATCATGACACATGGGTGGGATGGCACAGTCCATGTTCCAGCTGCGAGACTGGTTCATTCCGTGTTGAAGTGGACAGGTGTGTAACCTCAGCGGCCGCATGCTTTAAACAACTGTCGGCTCACTGGAAAAAACATCAGAGTGGTTTGTTTTGCTTCAACCAACGTATATTTTAATTCTGCAAAATATAGTTGATCGGATTTTAATGTAAGGGTTTGTGGTGCTATTGAGCGAAGGCTTGAGTGCTTCTGTAAACGACCAGTGTCCACCCACTCGCTGCATCCTTCATGCCAGGATGAAAAGTAGTAGTGCTGGACAAATAATAATTTTTAAACATTCAGTCGACTATGCAAACAAGCTTTTCATGTGACTTCTACAAAACTGTCACAATAGAAAATGGATTTAATTTTATGTCACAGCTTTTTTGGGCTGCATTGCTTATAAAGAAATACGTTTTCTTTAGCTGACCATTTCTGGTACAGAACTGTATTTATGGCATCCATGATGGTAGGCCACAGAAAAAATATAGATTGAAAAGATTTACTATTCGTCATGCCTGAGTTTTACACTAAGATTTACGGTTGGCGTTACAATACGAACTGAAAAAAAGTGTCAGTATAGTAAAAACCACGACTGCTAGTTTAGTACGCAATTGGCCTTCAGCCAAATCCCAGTGTGACATTGAATTCCATTCCGCATCCTACCTCACATTTCTTTCCTTCAACTTTAATGGTGGCCACGTTGTAAGGAAATGTCAATTTCCCGTTCTGCATCGATCCAAACAATAAGCCTAATAAGACCCCAAAACATATTTTCTGTTTGTCGTAATACCAAAGTCATTCATGCAGTCTTTTGTGAAGCGCCGTTGTTATTTCTTCTCTAACTTTGGATCAAGTGATGTTGCCTCAGCTGGCTAGCTTTGAATCATTTACATTGCTGTTTGGCTTCCAAAGGGGGATTTATTAGATTTTTGTCACATTTACGTGCTAAGATTGATCCAATGTTGAGTCTGACATCATCTGGAAAAATTGCCACAGGTTTAAGGATGTGGCAATCTTATCCACACGGCTTGTCACAAGTCCAACATGGATGCCTTAAAACCCAGGAATGCCCCCGAAGACCCATGAGGTGGAAATGAACTGTGCTTCTTTAAGACCATTCACACTTCTTTGGAGAAGGGATTTAATGGGGTGGACTATTTATTCTATTTTTCTTCTCATTACGTCACTAAGCTGTGAAATTAAAAATTGTTTGATAACGTCAACAATACAGTGGAGCAAAGACAATCTGTTGCAGGAGACTGGTCAAGGTAGTCAACCTACTCGCAGTTAACATGTACTGGTTTCCCTTAAACTATTCAATGGCACAGTCTTGACTGTGCTTAATCATCTCTGGAGCTATTGGTGGTCAAGTCATGACTCAGTGTCGCATTTTATTTAGCTGGCATAGCACTGAAATACTCAGCAATGATGGATACTCCATAAAACCAGACGGCAAGTTTTCTTCTGTTGTTATAAGTAGCTGGCAAGTAACTTTTGGTGTGCATTACTGCCACCCATGCCGGAGTCTGTTACGGCTTTATAACTTTTAGGGTCTTTGATTTTGTAGACACTTTTATCGCCTCTTGCTAGAAGTTCTGGTCCATCCATGTCGACTATTTTCTACAAAACCTCGAGCACCACTGAGAAAAAAACAATCGTGGGTATACCGAGTATTCGTTTCAATTTATTAACAGCAAATATGTCCAAGGCCAAGACAGAACTATAACTGTTATTTTTAGAGGTGATGTAAGCTTCAAGTGCAAGCCAGGAGTGGGATAAATAATATTTATATTGCAGAGCCTATAATGAAACATAATATCCTTTTTGGTGTTATTCGCTCAGCTCTTTGCCAGGGCTGTCATTCTTTTCCCAGCATAAAGAACATGAGGTGAATGAGGTTGCTGGAGAATAAAATATATTAAAGTGTATCATGCCTACGTAGCACTCAGATGTCTACAACTAGAAGGTCAAACAATAGCGAGATGATCTCCAATGGCATCACCGGCAGTAAATTGTAAACAGTGCATGAATTATTTTTTTTTAAATTCACATTATCTTTGAAATAAAATCTCAATGTCAAAGAAGACAATTAAGATCCAGACCTGCATCAAAATGGTTAGTCTTATACTGAAACACATTCCACTTGTCTTCTTTCAATCACCACGGGAGGATGGAAAGCTTCACTAAGGAACTCAAGCACCAGTTCATGGGTCTTAAGTGGACCACTTGAAGCAGCCTTAGCAAGACACGATTAGAGAAGTTTTGTATCTTGCCCAAAAGCAAATGAAAAGGGCCATAGATAGAAGGAAAGAGAGGAGGCAGCGGCATGATTTGCAGGAGCATCAGCCAAGAGCACACTTAATCTGCTGGTCAGCATTGCTGGCGATGGCTCCGTCTCAACTGCTGGTTAGAAAAATGTAGACTACGCATGCTGCCCAAGTCGACATGTGGGAGGGTAGTTCAAAAGAATACTTCAATTTGACGGGTATGTGCATGGTGGAGGAGAAAAGACACTTCATCTGCATATGGTGGGATGCTCTGTGCTCATTTAAGCATCATTATATCCAACAAATGATGTGCTAAATTGTTTTGTGTAGAGGTTTTGTATGCAAGCCTGAATAAAAGCTTTTGATTTCTCATCTTGGAAATGTGATTTTTTTTGTCTTCCCGTCTCCGCAAGTCTACGTTCACTTAAATTTGTTGCTCTTTCTGTTCTGTGGTGAATCCCTTGTGTTCAACCGTGAAATCCCAGATGAAGTTTTATTTTGAATTAGTTGCCACACATGTAATTCATCATTTCAACTACTATATGGCTGTGTTTTTTTCTTTCTAGAAATTCTGGCATTTTTTCCCCTAAAAAAATAGGACATTTTTCTGAAATTTCCCATTTTATTTCAATTTCCCCATTTCATTTTCTTGATTATATAAATTTCTCCAAAATCGACTTTTACTTAAAAACATCCCGAAATTGATTTTTTTATGATTATCCAAAAGGAAAAAAAAAGAAAAAAAAATCATGGATCACACTACCATACACTAAAATATTTAGTAGTGTCATCATGAACTATGGATGAGTACTGTACTTGCGCCAACTTTCCATTTATGCAGCTCAATGCAGTTGACTGAGCGAGGCAGGAGCAGCTGTGCTGGAAGAGTGTCCTGCATGGAAAAAGTATGTGTTGTCTGCTCGTAATTATATCTTTTAGCTCAAGCGTCGGCAACTGGTGGGCCGCGGGCTGCATGTGTACACCGAATGGCTCCCCTCCAAAAAAAAAAAAAAAAAAACTAATGAACACACATATTTAATGTTGTCATTATGGCGACGCTTAGAAAGCTGTTTGTAAAAAGTTTGACAACCACTGTCCTAAAATTAAACCCTTTAACCTTGCGGTATAGGAATAATGACACAATTTATTATTTTGATGGTAACCAATAGCACATTTTTAACATTTGACTGACTTTTTGTGGAGCGTGTTGCAGCAGGAATCTTTTGTTTGATTTGTTAATAAACCCACAGAAGATTATTTTGCTTGTCATCAACTGGAAATCTTACATGGCTCGATAACGCCAAGTCTTTTTCCTGACTTGACGTTATTAGTAGCAGTCTACAGTTTGCAGCAGTCAGCTACTTAAGCTTATAAAGTATTGAACATGACACCGGCTGCCTCCTCCCCCAGTCCTTCCGAGCCAATGTGACATGCTTAGACACACTCTTTTTTTTCCTTTACTGAAGAAGCAGTTGCAATTGTCTGCACTCAAACTTTATTGTTTGTTTATTTGGTCAGCAATGCAATTTCGTTTGTCACTTGCTTGTGTGTACCCCTAAAGTGAAAATAGAGCTGATCAAAGTTGTTTTAATAAATGCCACTGAGCTATTAAACTAAGAATTATACAGATTCAATTCTAAACATATTGTTTTGCTGAGAATATAATAAACAGAGTCATAGTTTTAGATTTCTGCTTGGAAAATGACAAACATTGCAACCCTTACTTTGAAAGCATGGATTGGTCGCATTGGAGTGTTTTTATGAATTGCTTCTTTTCCTTTGGCTCTGTGATTGACTGGCAGCCAGTCCAGGGTGTAGTCTGCCTGTGGCTCTCTCTCAGCTGGGATAGCCTCCTGCTTCGAGCTACCCTGAACAGGATAAGGCATGGGTGTCAAACTCAAGGCCCGGGGGCCAGATTCGGCCCTCCATATCATTTTATGTGGCCCGCAAAGGCAAATAGTGCATCGACTTCATGTGTCAATAGTAAAACTACAAATTGTCTGCACTGGTAAAAAATAGAAAATTGCTAGCAATTTTTATTAGCATTCATTTAAAAAAATAGATTGAACAGTTTTTAGCTTATAAGGCGTTGACGGTCATAATGCCCCTCCGAAAGAAACTATGACTACAATGTGGCCCACAACAAAAATGAGTTAAGGGATATAGAAATAGGATTGACTTGAATGTAATTGTATTATTCCAGAGAGCACGACATTTCAACTTCAGCTGCCATCAATTCCTTGACAGGCTTTGTATCTTTGGTCTCTCAGACAGCCGAGAGACAAGGTCAACCGGGCTTAACCTCAGCTAAACCTGTGAGCCACCTGGAGGACCCCCTGCAAAGCTCACCAGGATAATACTATCCGCTCCTACACTTGGGTTGCCCAAGTAGGGGTCATAAAGGTTTTGTTTAACACTTTCTCACATTCGCACGCACTCTCTGCCTGACTCTGTCGGCCGGGCATCCTCTGAATAAGCGACCGTGAATTTGTTGGAAACGGAACGTTTCTGTACTGACGAGAAGTGACCACGTCCTGTCATGGAGTAATTTATGGACACAATGACAATTCCTGTAAACTGCAATTGAATTTAAATCCCGTCTGCCCCCTGCCACTTGATGTTGAATTTAAGAGCATTGTCGGAGAGGAAATATTTTAGTAACCCTGCGGTGTGTCTTTTAAAACATGAACCGAGCCTCTTTGAACAGCTCCAAGATTAACGTCAAGTGGAATTCAGTCTTACCTTCCTGTGGAAAGTTCTTAAATGAAAGAATATCGTTCCATGATGTGTCTGGGAAATATCTCATATATTGTCTTTTATGGTTCGCTTTTATATTAATTTGCCGCATTAATATTTTAAACCAAACCGCTTTTTTTTTTGTGCCCCCTGTTTCTAAATTGGGAAAGGTGGTTTTCCAAAGCAGTGTGAAACACACGTTGGAATGTTCCCCCCTCTAAGATGTCATGCGGTGCGTGACTCTGCACACGGCCAGGCCACGCTGGCTCGCTCCTGCTGCAGACACCAGCCGGAATTCTCATTTGACTTCTTGCTTAATAGAAAATATCATCCACATATGTCTGCCTGCAACAGGTATTATGTGAGGACCTGCAATACGATGAGCCCTAGACCCTTGCCTCCCATCTTTTTTGTTTTTCACTGATACTCGTATGCTGTTGAGGCATGAACAAGGAGAACGAGGGCCTGTTTGATTTGCTTCTGGACATGTTTCTGTTGGCCGCTTTGATTATTTTATCCCAAAAAAAAGCAGAGAGGAGACTGAAGTGTAATTTGTTAACATCTTGCGCTAAGGCACTTCAACAACAAAAAACACAAATGTTATCGTGTGTGTTACTAGTGGTACCTGATAGTGCCCGATTTTGACCCGGATAATTTAAGAATATCATGTGGCTGGATTTGGGTCTGCGGGACATGTCTTGAGCTGTTTTTGGTCTGTTCCCCATCAGGAAGGCTGCCTCAGCAGTGCCTCGGCCTTCTCGCGAGTGGAAATCTTTGGCTAGTGTTATCTTTGGAAAGTGTCGAGTCCACAGAAAGCGGGAGCGAGGAGTCCAGTGTCAGCTAACACATCCTGGGCTCGCTATTGCATTGAATGACAAAGAGAGCGTAGTGCAGCCGATTGAGACGAGCCGAAGAAAGCGTTAGTTGTTATTCCGTGTGAATAGACTCCGTGAAGGGACAGGAGGAGGGTTTTGATTGGTTCGGTGACAGTCCACGATCCGGCCTTGCTTGAGGCACACTTGTGTTCGGGGGTTTCTGAGGGATGTGGGAAGAAAGAGCTCCATATGTGAAGTATATTGCTACTCAAGTCCCATAGTGAGGAGGGCCTCATCCACTTAATGCAGGAATCCATTTCATTCCGTCCATCGACATCGCTCTTCATGATTAGCTCAGAGAGCCAGCAGGAGATTGAATAGTCTCATATACATCGAACATGTTGCGCAGAGCGTGACAAATTAGCACCCCGCCGAAGTTTTGAATCTCTGCGGATGTTTGTCTCCACCAAAGGAACATGCTCACTTCCTGACTTGGCAAACGGAAGGTTCTGGTCTAATGTAGCATTAACAGAAACAAAAAGCTTTTAGGCAGCCTTTATTGGAATAGGATTTCAAACTATTTCAACAAACAATCTTTTTGCTACCAGATAAAAACCCATTTGAAATTGAAGGTGTTATTATAACGTATTCTTTGGATTATTATGACACCGGTTCTGTCGGACATGAACTATAATTGGATACGTTCAACTGAAGGGGGTACGTTATCATCATGCCATACACAAATAAACATCTTACACACAATTTCTTTCCCATATATAAACAATTTTTGTTTCAGCAGACCAAAATACCAAATCACTTTTTCCTGACTCGACTAATTTGTTTTGACCAACACCCAAAGTCTGACAGATTATTCTTACTGTCATCACACGACTACTTAGGTTTGTTACTTGATCCTCCCTCATCCTTAAAATAATCATTCTCATTTGTCGATAATCTCGGCTATATAAAGCGCGATACCGAGTGACCTGAATATGATTAAGAAAACATTGTCATTTATTTCTATTTAAAGATGGTATTAGCAAGCTAAATTTCTGTTTAGAGACTTTAGCCCGGGGGCCTCACATTTCAAATGTTACATACTATATTTTGATCTCACGGTTTTACATGTGCTTGAATGTATATTTAGCCTAACCCCTAAACTGGTCAGCTGGTGGCCGTGTCGCAGTGGTGTTCATTTATTTTCTGATCTAACCCACATGTGTTCTGGGGATAGACAGCTTTCACTTTGTGAACATATGCAAACGGCAAACGCCAGATGTCCGTCTAGAAATGTGCTCTATGTTAACGTCAATACCAGACATGGACGACCCAGAGTCTTATTCAAATCAAACGTACTCAAATGATGAGTATGTTTTTATACTGAACCACGTATGGTTTTGTTCTCAGATTTGACTGTCCATTAGCTGAGAAACTATAAAATCTTCAGGCATCAATCCATTTTCGTTGGCCGTTTTTGGCCTTCCATGTCTCCAAACCAGTGACATTAGGCATACGCGTACACAGAAACGCAATGTACAAATCTCACTAAGTTAACAAGACTAAAGCTATCAGAATGTAAGACCAAGTAAGCTGTTGGTTTTCCAAAGATCTGATCCAAAATGTTTTGACATACACAGAGATTATTTCAAATTGCTTTCTCTTTTGTGTACAGCTTTAAATCAATGAGCAAGTTGAGAATTGTTTTGAGGGTGTGCCAGCTAGAAACAAATTAACCTGAAAGCACCTAATTACATTTTTTTCTTACCCCATGTATACCTTTAAAATCATAATATGCAATCAATAAAGATATTTTAATGTTTTTCTGTCACGTGACATGGTTTGCGGAATAGTTAATGGGAGATTAGAATTGACGCCTAAAGTGGTCTTTCAAATTCAGTTAAAAGATAATTCATTTTTTGGGCTTGTTTGTGGTCTAAATGTGTTAGAGAGCTGCAATTGAATATGATGCCAGTATATTTCCTACTCTCTTGTTTGTTCTGCCTTTGCGGTTTCAAATTGCTAGGATGCACACACATTATTATGGTTTCTGTCCACAACAAGGATTCACAAGACTCTCATTTTTTCCCTCCTCCAAGTTGTGAGACTTGTAAAGCGTATAATCTTAACAAATACGTATTGTTATTCTTTAGTTATGACTGTTGCCATGCATTGTCTAATTTCAACCTTTAGCCACAGTGGTCAAATACATCCTCGTGATTAACCAGACAAATGATCTGGTTTTATTTTAGTCCGTTTCTATCCCCTTGAGGGTGGGCAGGATGAGATGTTCTTCTTCTGGTGATGTTCTAAAATGAAACAAGGACAGCTCGTCAGCTTGTTTTGGTTTTGCACATGTCATCGAAACAACGAGAAGATGAATGTACTCTGTGTTTTGAGCGGGTGACTAAAAAATGTGTCAGTTGATGGTTCCTTGGCCAGTGTGAGAATGGACCACAGTTGGACCTTCCAACCAGATCTGCGGCTGCCCCCCCCCCCCTCCTCCTCCTCCAGCTTTCCTATTGAACAACAAAACAACATGCTTTAAGTCCAAACTCCCACAAAGCTTGCAGAAATGCTGCAGTCATTCACATTTGACACAAACAGCATGGGAGACAGTTGTCTTTATATTTGTGTAAATGTTTATTTCGGGGAAGCCCATTTATAAAGAGATGCTTTGTGGTTGTGTTAACATTAGCTGAGAGGGTAAAAAAAAAAAAACACAATTGAGGTCAGTGGTTAACCGAGGAAATACTGTATGGGAGGTTGTGAATAATACACCATCCTTCCTCCAGCTGATTGTTTTGACACACTTCAAAAGTACATGCAAAACACCAACTATGTATCTCAAATTGAAAAACAACAGTGTGAGGAATATTTGCAAATTCAGGCCAGATTATTAAGAGAGAGTTTTCTCAATAAAGCACAAATAAATCAAAGCGCCCAGTCAGTTAACCAGGATTTATTTCTGAAGATGTCTGCCCAGCACGGTCTACCTATTTTATATTATCCACACAGTGTGGAAGCACCAAATCAAGATATAAATGTGGAAAAATTACAATCCCGGCATTCTCTGGATCCAACATTTGGTGTGATGCCGCTCAGGAAATTCCTTGGCTGTCTCATCCCAGATGATACATCACAATGTCAAAATCTAATATTTGCAGTGATCAGAAGGAGATGCTGCTAAAAAAAAGTAACAAAAGTACGAGTCACCTAATATTGCTTGATAAATAAGTACTGACAAATATGCAATTTAATTTTCCTATCTGTCTTACAGTCTGTCTGGGCAGGTCAGTCAACAATTTCACACAATACAGCATCTTCACAAAGCTTGAACTCATCAGTTACAAATGACAAGCAATCGAAAGACTTGCCCCCTACAGATCCCAAAACACGGTGTATTTTTCTAAAGGGGCAATTAGCACTTGATGAAGCAGTCAGGCTCTAGGCGTTGTTGATATCAGGGGGTCAAAGGTGACTTTCTGAAGTGGAAAGTATCCAGTGGCAGAAACCTCCTCTTCAAGTGGGAAAACTACTCCAGGGATTTCTCGGTCTCGTCATTGCGGCGTTAATAATTGCCAATAGATTTGTAGTCCATTTTCCTTCTTCACAAATTATTTTTAAAGGGGTAGTATATCTATCAGGGTGTTATTTGTTCTAAAAGAACCAGGGCAGTTTTAATGAAACAAGGTGGAGGAGTAGATCCGGTCAAGCATGGAGGAAACCATTAAATTCAGGAGCAGAGCTTCGCATACTCATTATTTTTCTAGGTAATATTACACAGGCCGCCACGTGTAGGGCCTTTTAGGGTTTTTAGTACACGAATAAAAACAGATAAAAAATGAGTAAGCATCATGAAGTTTGATCAGTCTCAGTGGAAGTCCGAAATAAATGTTCTCATAAGAAATAATGGGGGGAAAAAATGTGTCCGGCTATTTTCGCATTCTTAACCGTCATCCAAGTGTTCAAGAAAGTTAAAAAATAGTACTACAGTTAGAAACGACGATATCCCGCAAACAAACTTGGAAACGGCTTAAACAAACCACATCATGCAATTTCTACCAAAGATAGAATTGGATTTTCTCTTTCATAAAACATAATCTTTTAAAACCATCCAGTCATCTGAAAATTGAGCAGACCGAACTAAACGTTGGTCCAAAGCATCTGAACCTTTCATTTTAAATTTGCTGTCTTCGACTTCTTAGCTAGTCAATCATGGAAAAAGTACAAAAGCAATGATAGATTTAGCAATTAAATCCTCAACTCTTGTGATCAAACATAACAGAAACATTGAAATGAGAACAAATAAAATAGCAGGTCCATTACCTTGACATGTAAACAAACAAGTCCGTATCCACCTCTGGTTCCCATTAACAAACTTTCAACGTTTGTTTAAGTTATTGAGCAAAATTTCCTCTATTGTGCCCATCATGCATTATGCAAATCTCACTGTTCATTGTTGTTCTCAGTCCAAACATTTCTTGTGTTTGTAAATCTGTAGTGGTTTTGTTGAAGTCTGTGCTGCTTATCTAACTTTCTTGCTCCAATCATGTAATATTTAGAATATAGAGAGATTGTGTTGTCTGTTAGCTAAATCCTGCGGCTTCTACAAAGAGTGCAATGGTGGCTTTGAGGACTTTATGGAAGCCAGCTGCCTTGGTCAAAAGTTTCCAGAGTTCCATTCATCTGGGATGGGTCAGAATCAAGTGATTCTGACACACTTTTCAACAACTTCAAGATATTTAAATCTGATGATTTTACTCATTTCAAACTCACTTGCAAATCATTTTCAACTTGACAAGGAGACATAAGAACAAAAAATATATATAGTGTTTATTTTATAGAATAAACAATACAGCAATTAAATGAAAATCTTGAATTGTAAACTTTTTTTTTCTTGAACTTTTAGAGAAGAAATCTGCCATACATGTTCAAAGACATTTAATTTGAAAATGAGGTGAGCCACAGCAAAGGAAATGTTTTGCACAGAGTTGGCAAGCGAATATTTCCTTAGTTTCTCGGTGAAGGTCTGGTGAGGACATGGAAGTGGGCAAGCGAGCGATACAATCAAGAGCACTAGCACTAATACCCCCTGCTGCTGATCGCCAGGAATCTTTTTTGTGGTTTGAGCTATTTTGTATTCCATTTGCAGATTCGGCTGTGTACCAAACCAGATTTATTTTCAAAGCAGATATGAGAGGAGCTAGAAGACCATGAATAATTTTCCTTATTAATATTGAAATATAAATGTCATGGCAGTGTCACAAAAAAGACTTATGTGCTTCTATTTTTTATTATTTTTTTGCAAAAACACTTGGAAGGATTACACTGGTATTCCTCACAACCACTACCAGCTGTGCCTGAAAATTTTGGTAAAATTGGCAAAGGGTCAAGACAGAATGGAGGAGGGAGAGATAGAAAGGAAGGGGGAGTACTGGAAAAATGAAGTACCTAAATGCAAAAACATGGACCAGTCAGAAAGTGGTGCCAGTGTGCTCGGCCCTCGTTGTCTAAACTTGTTATGCTGTAATTATGCAGGGCAGCTGCGTGTGCTCACATAAACATTTTTTTTCTCATTTTCCCTAAATTCCTGGTGAATAATTCATGAAACTGAGGGCTTACCGTTTAAATCGAACATTTGCTTGTTTTTTCTGTTGGTTGATTTGGTCAGGTGTCGACACTAATCAAACTTGGGCACCAGTTGCCAACCGACCCAAGTCCTCTCGGTGGTCTTGGTTTGGTTCCAAACAAATTTGGGGCCTGTTCATTTAGGGTGAGGAAGCAAGCCAACCTTTATTTGCTCCAGCTGTCAGAAACCCAAGTGTGACCCGAAAGGGCATAACGTTGACGTAAGTACAGCAGGTAGTAAAGTGCTGAAATGGGTAATGATTAACAAAAGATGTTTTGGGTCGGGTTTAGGATTTAGGTTTAGGTTAGGGTTAGGGTTTAGGATGGGTCGTATGTCCTTTTCTCTATATGGGGTAAAGCAGACTTTGGCTTTTATGGCTGTCTGAAGCATTCAACATTCATTTTTGTAATCATTTCTGACACATTGATACATTTTTATAATCCAACCTAATTTGCTTCATTCGCTGACGTTATACAAGACTGCAGGATTGCCTTTTCTTTCCGGTATATGTACCCATTGTTACAGCCATGCGTAAAAAGTTTACCCCCTGCTGAGTCGAGATCAAAGTCTGGATGTCTTTTCCCCTTCCCCTTGGAGGGATAGTTAAGCCTGTTAACTCCTCTCTTGGTTTGAGAGATTGTCATCTTGAGACTGATTGTGCAAAAGAAATATTTAAAGAAAATCCCATATCACCTTTGCAATGATAATGCTAATGAATCATAATGTCTTGTGCAAGGTTATTAGTCCCATATGCCCTCACCTCTGCTGCCAGGAATTTCTTATCTATGTTAGAGACACACAAAAAAACACAAATTAAAATGGGGTTGTGTGCACCATTCCATGAATGTCTTGCATTGCAGTGGATTTTGTTGACATACTTTTGGACCATAATCTTTGCAAATGTGAATACCGTGACTGACTTTGGCGAAATCATGACATTTTACCTTGCACGAAGACGGTGGAATCTGCAGTGCTGTGAGTCAGTATACCTTTATTTTTATTTTTTTATATCACAAACCACAGGTGCTGTAAGCATTATGATCAGTCCCTCCCCACCTTGACAATGTCACGCTCTTTGGATGCATGACTAGCTCTTAATGGGGGTTGTCCAAAATATTGCCATTTTATTTTTTAATGCTTAGACATGTTTGTTAGGATGCAGGTATGTCACCACACCTAGAAAAGTATGTAAGCAATGATTTCCTCTCTCTTATGCACAGAATTATTTCCAAAGGATTCGATCGCTACTTTTCGATCGTTTTTTTTTATGGCATCAGATATCGACATTTGAAGACAGCAGGCAAAAAAAAAACTGTTGATGGAACCTGATGGTTCCAGTTTGGTGAACAGGTTGACACAAAAGTTCCCCTGTTGCTCTGATTGGAGGAGAGCTTATCAAAACAAAATAACGGGCAAAAACTGGTCGTTGGAAATGTTGATTTGATTCTACTTGTTCTGTCTTCAGTGAGATGAAGAATAGGTCAATCCAAGCAAGGCTTTCCTGTCTGTGTAATTGCGTTAAGCTATTCTCGCAAGCCTTTTCTCATAAGGTGTCTCTGGTAGCTGCTAAGCTGACCCTTTCTCAGACTCTGCCACCTGTCAGCAGTCACACAGCACTTCACACCAGCTTAGCATAGCCAAGCCAGTGCCAAGGCCAAGGAATGCGACATGACAAGGCATCCATGCAAGGCCAAGATTGTAGTGATAGCTCAAGATGGCATATTATGTGCTCGGAATAACTCAAATATCTCGTTTTACATCTGCGGTTAACCGTCAGAGAATTTCCAATGAAGCTCATTTATCACCGAATGTCTTCCGAGGAATATTTGCGAAACCTTTCACCGTAAAGTGTTGCAGAGGGGGTGGTTTACACACTATGAAAACAAAGTCATGAGTCGGCTTGTTGGGTGACTGTTGTCAGTGGTGGCTGGATCAAAGCTAATGGCTTTAACTGCACAGAGCCAAAAAAAGAGATATGACCTCGCACCTGAGAACATATCGATGTTGACGTATCTTGTGCGTAATTGTGCATTGACCTGCGACACGTAAAACTTGGGTGTTCTTCGCTTCGGCACAGGTTGTATTTAATTTTCCGTTAAGGTACAGAAGATATTGCAAGTGCCGTTATAAATATGAAATGTGAGTGTCCATTAGATGCTACGCAGTGGTGCTTCCCCCCCACGTGTCAGGTGGTTGACATTTGGAGCGAGCCAAGACAGTCAGCGAGGCAGCCAAGAAGAGAAATGTTTTTTTTTCTTCCCCAACAAAATGACTTGAAATTAAATTTGATCATGTGTAACAAAACAGTTTTAATTGTTGATATTAGTTTGAAACTCCTGTAAATTACTTTGTCAGCCTCTTTATTGGTTGAAAAGCAAAATGGATGCATACATCTTATATTTCTACACAATACGAGAACCAGTTGGCTCCAATGAACTTGTAGTTTACCCGACACAGTTACAGAAATAAAGTTCATGACTATCATCTGGAGGTGGTTAGGTTACCACAACTTTTTGAACGCATTAGTTGATTTGATTTAGTTGTGGTACAGCTGGACCTGACAGACGACCACCACCCCCAATCGGACCGGCCGCGAACGTTGATCCGCTAGTTTCTTTTTTTTTATGTGTGTCAGGCTTTTGTCTGATGCGCTGAATGCTTGCATGCCTTTAGTCAGTATCTGTGTCAGTGGTGCTTAGTGTGGGGAAACCCTGCTGAGGACATGAATGGAGGGCAGTGGGCTACATCAAATCAAAACAGAGGAAAGAAAAGGGGGAGGGGTAATGATTCATTTGCCCGGCAGATCTTAATGAAACTTTTGTCCGTCCTCGTATTAGCTTTGTTGTCATGCATCTCTGCGCAGAACCAAGTCAGGCATCAGATAACATCTTGACGGGCGGTTAACGTACATATTACACAGGCAAAGCAATAGAGCTTCAGCCTGCCGTGCCCGTCAAGCACCAACAACCTCCTAATAAGGATTCTTTCAGACGTTGAAGATACTCAGACAAATGTCACTGCTGCCGAATTAACGTGGCTGACACAAAACTAAACGTTGACCATATGTCGGATGTAAACACGTCAATAAACACCACAATCCAATTTCCACTTGGGCACAATGGGTGCTGTTGAGCTCTGTGGGGCAAGTTTTATGTTTATATGAACTTGGCTGTGGTATGTCTTTGCATCAAATGGGCCAGGCGGGATCAGATGTCAACCTCGGGTACCCCGCTCCCTTGAGATCTTGGACACGGTGCCCTTCCACAAATCCACCGACAGCACACCTGTGAGGGAAGTAGAATTTAAAGAAACGATGGTGGTTTATTTGCACATTTGTAGCTCGGCAAGAATGTCTCCTGACAATATTTGCAAGGTCTGCTAGCGCTGTGCTGATGATCAGATTATGTTGCGGTTTATGACTTGTTTGGTCTTTTCATCTCTCCCCCATGTCTCTGCTTTTACTGTGCTTGGACTTTCACGCCCCGTGTGTCCTGGGAGGCCTTCCTATGGCTTCTAGTGACAGAGGCTTCTTCAGTCTGTGTGGCCCCGCTCAGTTTTCTCTAATCTAAACCATCATCACCACATGGCTTCCATCATAACATCCAAAGTATTTCCAAGCAACAGGAACAAATTGATGAATGTCTTTATTCCTTTGTGCACATTTTCAGCATCCTGTCAATGTGTGAGAGTGAAAGTGCATATTCGTGCAGACGTTTTTCTTAATCCAAGTATTACCTAACGTCCAAAAATCAAACACGGAATGTGAGATCAGTTTTACCTGCATTGTTGCCAAATAATTTCCACCTGAGTGCTACAATCTGCTTTCATTGACCCTTTATTCACCTTAAGTCAAGGGGGTGATTCTTGGCTAATAGCGTGCTGAACGTCAATGTCGGAAAGTCATAAAAACTGATTGTATCGAGTTTTTTTGTTCTTTCTGAAGTCTGGAAAACAGAATTTTTACCAGAGCTTCAAACCAGCAGAAATGTGGCAATGTTTTTGTTTGTCATGTTGATCCTGTGGTTTAGCATGCAATGGAGTTGCTCATCGAAAAAGGCAAATAACAAATTCAAACTGTCTGAATCTTATTTAAAATAAAGCGCCGGGTATTTGGGGGAACTTTTCTAATAAGAGACACTGATTTATTTTTCTCCATTTTAATCAGTAGGCAACCTCCCCCACAAAGGTAAATATCGTCATCCATTGACGATTGTTACGATTCATCTTTGCTTTAGATGAACGACGAGGACAGACAAAGGTTTATTGATGTTACCGTGGCTGGAATAAAACTTCTGAGAAATAATCACACGGATGGAGGATTTTATTTCCCCTGACTACTCCAAAAACAACCCAACTCTCAGTGCTTGCATGTTATGTTAGTCAGTTAGCAGAAAAAGCAGCACAGCCCTCAAGGACAAAATGGCGAAATGGTAAGGCCGGCATGATGAATCGCCAACTGGAATTTAACTGGAATTATTTAACTAGTATAGTAATATAGTATAGTATTTTTAATCTAGAATGAAAATTGATAATTAGACATTTGAGGCCATCTTTCTGCACTGTCTTGCTAAAGCTACAATATTTTATATTGCAGGTTAAAATTATGTCACCTTTACTTATAAGGTAAAGAAAAGAGAAGAAAACAGCTGGTGCATCAGCATGAAGTAAAATACTTTCAATTTCAGTAAAAAAAATAAAATAAAAAAAAGAAGAACAGCTTATTTTCTCTTTTGGCTGCATCTTTCTTTGTGGTATGAGGATTTACTCCTAGCATATAATTACCCTCAACCTACAATTAAATCAAAATATGTATTGAATAAATCATAAAGCTGTAAATGATTCAGGCTTATTATGTAGCTCAATTATGGTTTTAAGCAGTCTTACAAAAGATGAAGCCAAAATGATATTGTCTACCCCAAACATATGCTATCACTTTATTTTTATTTGGGCTCTTATTCTGAGATTTGCATTGGTACAATAAAAAATAAAAAAAATCCTGACAAATGCAGCAAGTAGTTGGAAATCTCAGCTGGTTCCAGGTAAACATGGCTGCTAGTGTTGAGGTCTCTGAAAGAATAAGCACTGTGGTTTCGTCCCCGGTTCGGAAAACGCCAGCTCTTCGGTGTGTATCGGTGCCAAACGGTATGGAACTAATCTCCACTGAGCTATTTCTCATTAAAGACGGGCCTCTGAGAGCTTCATCAGAAGGTAGACGGTGGACAGGGACAGGGAAGAGATCCTGCAGATGTGCCTTATTTAGTGTCGGGAAGGAATAACTTTCTGACACTTTTATTACAATCCGGAATAAAGGGCTAAGAGGGAGAGAATAAGTCTTGAATGTATGGCTATGGGAAGATGGAACATGCTTCTGGATTTACTGGATGTCAAGCCAGGTGCTGATCCATCACTGTCATTGAGTCTTCCTGTGATCTGGTCACAGTCACTTGTTAAGCAGGACTGGGTGTCAGGTATTTGTTGGATGATTTACATTTAGTGTCTTTGAGGAAGAGAAGTCAAATATTCCAGATTTAAAATCAAGAATGAAAGGGAAGATGTTCCATTGGAAGTAATTTTCACCTCAGGGATCACAGTTGATTCACTTTGAGATATTGAAATCAATAATAAACATAAAATGATCAGTCTTAAGATAAGTCTTTTCTTTAAAAACAATTAATTATATTGATCATATGTGCCACCTTTGGAAAGATTAGCCATGTGGCTAACACAATGTAGCAGAAAAAACACATTCTGTTATTTCAAAGCTTATTTATCAGCTTCCGCACAGCTTCCAGATTTATTGTTTGTGGATGCCGTTGCCTGGCTGTGACATTTTCCATAAAAAGACCGGCCTTCCTCATTAGCCATTTCAACCATGTATGGCACTGAATGTGCAAAACATTCTCAGCTCTGATCCACTTACACATAATAGCATCCTGTCATAAATCAGAATCAGGGGAAAGATTGTTAAGTGGACGAGAACAGTTTGAGGTGTTGCATTTCAGCAACCGCATATGGTCGGATTTCAACTCACACTTGACAATCATGCCACCATTTCATTTTTTTAAGCTGACAACAGCTGCTGAGTGATTTTGGTGCACTACACCTGAAAAGACTCAATCGCGGAGCTCAAGGTGCTAAGACAGCAGACTTGACAGTTTGTAGTTAATCCTTATAAGATGCTTATAAGATGATTTACTGCATCTCACGCAACATCACACCCAAAAGCGACTTAAACCACCTCTTAACCCTGCAAAGCCTGAACTATTAGATCATTGGCAGGACATTTTTTACTTTCAAATTGTATAGTGCTGAATGAAACTAAATGGACACAAGGATCCAATATTATCTTATGTAAAAAAACTAAATAGGTCATTCCACGAACATCCAGTGGGTTTAACCAAACTGACTTTGATGTTTATGAAACTTTCTATACTTGTTTATTTTGATGGCAAAACACTAAATTTCAAATTTGAGATTGATCAGAGATCTATTTGGGAGCTATGACCCCTCAAATTTTAATATTCTCTGCAAAAAGGGGCGTGGCTATTTCCTTTTGAACCCTTCACAAAAATGGGTATAGTTGGAAAATGAATTCGATAGGTTTTCCAAATCTGCCATCATTTAGAAGATTGTTTCAAATTCTGGGAATTTTATCTTTTGAAAGATCATTTGAGTTTAAAATTAACCTTATGGCTCATATGATCTCCACAAAACACATCAAATATAAAAGGAATGAAAATATTCATACCCTCTGATATTCAGTTATAATTCAATGATTTTTCATTGAAATCTGAATATTTATTTGCAAACCAAGATAATCCACTAAGGGCTAATAAGGATGTACGTACATTTGAAAGATGTTCCTTTTTTTTTTTGCATCGAGTCATCTTTTTACAAAGTATGTAGTGGTATATTGCAAGATAGTTGCATCAGTGAGCCTACGCATGCTGTGGGAAAATCCTGTGTGTAACTGGAAAGGCACCTTAAAAGATTCTGCCCGCTTATTCTGTCTACTCCCATGTCTGGAAGTAGGCTGTGTGTGCCTACAGAACTGGCAAGCAACATACATCCTCTCTCTTTCTCCCTCTCTTCATCCGCTAAAGGGATTTACTCGCTTGCTGCAATGGCCAGCAACAATAATGAATGGGAACCTTTTGCTCAACATCCAAAGTGTATGCATCCGCGGGGTGTGTTTCTCACACTTTAGAATGGGATTAGCAGCAGTTGTTTGTAAAGAAGTCGCTCATATGTGCATGTGTGTGTGTATATGTGTGTTTCTGCAATGCAGCATAAGTCATGTGTCCGAGAGTGAGGAGAGATTGATCAATCAATCCTTGCTGGCAAAGTCATGCACCTATCCAATACCTAAAATGTGCATCTATTATGAATGAAAACAGCAAATAATCAAAAAGACGGAGAGCAGACGCTAAATTAGACAGTTGCTGCATCTGCAGCAGCACTTCTGCTGAGTCAGAGAGCGTTCAAGAGCATTGATGGGACGACATGCTCAACACTGCCACTCTCTGGCAGCTGTGCAAGCTGCTTGCAGGGTGACAGATGACCAAAAAGTTGTTGCAGGAAATGTTCTCGAGCATAAGAAGGACCCACATAGTTTTCAGCATGTTTCCATAACTGATTAAGGACATGATTGTTCCTTCGCCATTGTGGTGTTTCTGCCATGAATTTGCATAATGGCAAGCTGCAGATTCAGCAGTGTCAGCAGGAAACTGCTGGCTAATTCTGCACAGATGTGGCGTCTGCTCTTCTTTTTCGTCCCGCAGCATATTTTTCACATTTAGCTCGTCGGGAATAATTGCTGGTATTGAAAAAAAAAATTGTTGGACACAATGGAGTTATTTCTTATTCATGGCAAAGTGAGTCAACCACAATTCATAGGCGGTTCATTTAGGGTAGGATAAAACAAATTTGTCATATTTATTCATCATTTACTTTGAGACAACATTATAGAAGGGAGGATTCCACATGTGTGACTGATTTATCTCCTTTGCTCTTCATGCAGAAAAACTCTACAACTCCACTGGAAGAGAACTGAGGAGAGCCCTTTTTTCCCTCAAGCAAATCTTTCAGGTAAGTCGCCCTTCTTCGCAGCTGCTTTCCTCCACTTCCACAATGGTTGTAACAATCACGATGGTAAAGCTCTTATGGAAGCAGTTGAACCCCCACAGGGGGAGAGAAGGAGCCTTGATGGCCCCATAGTGTTGGGCTGCTGTCTTGCATGCTCCCATCTGAATGCTGGCCTTTATCAGAACATGCTCCAGTCGGGCTTTAAATAACAATGTTACTGACAGGTGAGACTTGCAGGTGGTTTTGTCATTGTGGATAGAATTGTCAGAACAACAAATAAGACAAATTGAAATACTGCTTTATTAGTATTCATCTTTTTAAAATATTTGAGCAGTTTTTACTCATCTCAGAATTTAAAATCTTTATTCAGCAGTTTCTTGTGTAGCTACTGACATTCATAATGGTCGTCCACAGGAAACTACGATGTGGCCCGCAACAAAAGAGTTTGACAGTATGATACTTCAATGGTGAAAGAAATTTATCCATATTATTTTCTGCCTATCACATTGCTTAGCAGGTCATTGTTTTATGTATAGCATCACTCACGCCTCTAAAACCTTTAAAAAGAGTTTGGCAAAATGATGTAATCACTGTCATTTCCTTTATGAGGTGCTAAAGCCTTGTTGTCTCATCAGGGGCTTGTCAGTCCTACCAATTCAATCAATACCAGTGTTGTAAAAGAAAAAAAAAAAACTCTTTTTTTATCGTGTATTTATCTGATTGCACATGATTTTGAGCTAGTGTTTTGTTCTTTTTGCTGTGCAAAGTTATATAATAGCAATATAATGTATTGTAGCAACAAAAAAAGTGTTTGGTAACTCAAGCAACATGACTTTTTCTTTTTTAATTTATTGATAAGTAGTGACTTTGCACTCGTGAGGATTTCACCCGACTGTGACGGTATGCTTTTTATGTCGAATAACATTCTCGGATGAACGTTTCACTATGCATTGTTTTTGTTAGTGTGTATGTGGTTAAAAATAATACCTGATGTGTGAGAGAAAGCATGATGCCAAAGGGTATCTATCTAAAAGCTAAAAGAAAATACAAAGAATGAGTCAATTTAGAAATATAAGAGTATTAATTTTGCATTGCAATTGCAAATTTTACTCCAGTTGTGGTGAATTAGTCGGGAGACAAGCACGCGGCGCAACTCGTAGTGCAACAACCAGTTAGCATTGAGTTGAAACCATTATGGACTGTTGAACAGACATGATTGTTGTCGTGATGACGTTTTATTTTTCATTCCAAGGCCGTTTAGATGAGCTGCGACAAATATTTAGTTTGGTTTAATGTCAAATTTGCTGACATGTCTTCTCTCCTCTCCTCTTTAGGATGACAAAGATCTGGTGCATGAATTTGTGGTGGCCGAGGGACTGACTTGTCTGATCAAAGTGGGTGCTGAAGCTGACCAGAACTACCAGAATTACATCCTCAGAGGTACATTAACCGCACGGTGTTTGATTACATGATCACACTTTCACTTTGGGTCTGAAGGAGGACTTGGACCAATCAATCCCCAAACACTTGTCTTTCCATAAACCTGTCCCGAAGCATGTGTTTACAATGTAAATTGATACCTGGGCTGTATGACCTTCTCAGATGAAGAAAAAAAAAAAAGCATATGAAGCAATGTTGAGGCCGAGTTTGATGGCTGGTTAATTTATCAATCCCCTGGTAGTGAAGGCGAGAGACCACATGCTTTCAGTCCAGATAGTGGAAGCCTCACTCAGCAACTGCAAGGTCAGTGACATCGAACTGCCGGTATCAGGGTCACACGTGCTTAAGTAGCTGATAAAAAGCTGTTAGGATCATTAAATTTACCCCCCTTTATATTGTGTTTATCTTTTCCTTAGCTCATGTTTTTTTAACATCTCTTGTATTTGTTTTATAAGCCTGAGCCAAGAGTATCAGTTTTGCTTTGATTTTTATGTGATCCAACTAAGGGTTGCAAGATTACAGGAATTTACGAAGATGGAAACTTTCCATGAGGGTAGTATACGAGAATTATACTCCAACTGGAACTCGGTAATGTTCTTAATTAGAATTAGACAATAAATCGAACAATAAATATAGAGTGACGCGCGCACACAAAAAATAAACTTTGTTGAAGTTGAATCATGTTTGCACAAATGTTAATAATTATTACAGTTTAAGTAGATTTTCTATTCCTACTTTATTGACTGGCGGTAACTTCATGGAAAGTGCAATGCTAGAAAATGATAAGAAATTTGCGAGTTGAGCTTTGACATTTGAGCAAAATGCTTCCCAAGTGGCTACGACTGCACTTTTATGCTTCTAATGAGCATCACTTCAACTGGTCTCCTTTTAGTTGACCTTCCTGTGCCACGTTATTTATTTATTTATTCCCTTAAATGAGTCATTGCCCCCTTGTGCAACCTTTCAAAGAGTTGACCTTGTCTGGATGTCAGTGACAAGTTACCTCGCCCCCCCCTCTATCCCCCGCCTATGCAGGTTATAAAATTGAACACGACCCCTGCTTGCATTCTGTTAGCACTTTTTTTTTCTTATTCGTGAATTGCACATGAGTAGGAGGTGGTTTTATTTGGATCCTCAAGCATTGGGGGAGATGTTAGTGTTGCTCGGTGCTGAATGATGAGACCACTTCTCATATTATTTTACCTTCCTATCTGATCAAAACACGCTTATCTCTTATTTGCTCCTTTTCAGGTTTCAAAATCACTATGAGAAATTTAAACACGACCACACTCCCACAAGAGCCTTTAACCCCATGTTAATTCCTCATTTTGTTTCTCTTGACTTAACCATGGAATACTGAGAATGTAGTAGGTCCGTGCCTCCCTCTCGTAGAACTTGAGCTGGAGCACAAATTTTAGATTTTCCTACATGCACACAGACAGAAAAAATGCATAGAAACTTTTTCTGTGCTTTGGAAAAAATAAAATAAATAAATCAATAGATAAATAGATAAACACTTTAAAAATTAATTAAAGTGATTAATTTGATTAATAGTTTAAAATATTTTATTTTGTCAGGGAATGACCAAAACAACTTGGATCTACTTTTTAGATTAATCTTTGTATGTAGTTTAAAAAAAAAGCAAAACAAAACTACAACCTAAGGCAGTTTTTTTTTTTTTGCTTTGTTTTTGTTTTGTTAATGTGCTGTGTTTCAAGTTGAAGCCAGTTTGAAAAGGTAAGAAAGACAGCCTTGAACTTTTCTGTCTGGAGTGCCTTTCAAAGCTCCCTCATGAATCAATAAAACTATTTTGGAAAATGGAAAAAGTATTCACACCTGCATCTAGTGAGCATATATTTTATAAGAGCAGGTTCCCAGACTTCACTCTTTGGAATATCGCCATCTACACTCACATCTTGCTTTTTCCATTTCTCACTTATTGCCCTGAAGGTGTCTGTGCCCAGTTCGTGCTATGATGTGGGTTATTTCAGGGTCCGGTCCCTTCTTAGGGCCCCCTCGCACCTGGCTCACAGGGCTTCCAGCCTGGGATTTAACTTGCTGGAGGCCTGCAGTTGTGGCCCAGAGGGGACCTTGCATGCCTTCATCACCCCATCAGTGCAAATGGGGATGAGGTCACTCTTTCGGAGGTGTTTTTTTGTCATCTAGTTTAGCTACTTTATGCTCAGCCATGCTGCAAGGTCACTAATACACGGGAGTAATTAAAGCCTCATTAGATTTGGTCATTCTTCCATCCATGGGTGATTTACACACAAAAAATAATCCTGTATACTTACGCCGAATGGGAACCTCTAAAATTGAATGATTTTAGCCGACGCTGATCAAAACAAATTGAGTCATCAAAACAAATGGTGCCATAGAAAATAATAAATATTATGTGAATAATCTGTTACAGGGTCAAACTTGCAAACATAAAATTTTAATTTACTGTGGTGGTACACGAGAGTAAATGAAAGTATTTCCAAAAAGTTTAAAAATAAAAAACTTGGTTGACCTACTACAAATAGTCATATTAATGTGATTTTTACCATTTGCTCTAAGCACAATGCTCCTTTAAGTTGGTCAAAGTAAAAGAAAAAAAAAATGTGGGAGCAGCATCAGACAGACAAACCAATTACAGCCAACTTGAAGCAATTATCTTTTTCTCTGAAACGGTCTCTGTGGACAGTCTTCAGCGTGATCTATGTTTTTTTTACTGACACCAACTCTACTATTTCTGCCCCTGCACTGTTTTTATGATGAAACACACTAAAGTTGACATTTTGAATCTACAGGAATGAGGACAAACGTTCCTTTCTACCTTTTAAAGTCGGCGAGCGTAAGGGATCATGCAGCTTGTAACGCTTGCACAGCTCCCTCCCAGGAACATAAGTCATTACATGCCGTATTATGTTGTACAGTGGATTACATGCTATAGAGTTGGCAGTCCAGTTCTAGTAGATAAGTCATGCTCATGTTTCTTTTTGTGCTCTTAGCACATCTTAGTCTTGCTTTTGTCTCTTTGGCATTACAGTTAAGAGTTTTAAATGATGTGGCGGTTACAAGGCTATGAATTGAAGCTCCTTGAATGGCCTATTAAACTTTTTGTTGACCTCTACAATGGTCTATAAGAGTAACTGAAAAATACCTTTTTTGTTGGAGTTTAATAGCTTTTCTATCAACACAATAATTTGGACGTTCAACAAGTGTCAGAAAGGTTTTATGACTGGGATCTAGACAGACTACAACTTTATTCACTTCGGTATGGGCCAGACAACGTCTATATGCTTCATTCAATGCACAAGATAAGCTTGACCATGGCAACATGACTGTTCACAACGCCTTGAGCATCTGACAGTTCCTGGCCAAGAAGAACGTTGGTCTATTGGAGTGTAGGATCCCCACCTACTCAAGCTCAAGGGGGTCATCAAGGCAACCCCTTTTGAAGATGTAGATGACATCAATATGGCCATGATGACAGCTGGAGAGGATGGCGGATGAATCCTTCCAGAAGTGCATAGAGGCATGGCAAAGAAGGCTGGGAAAGCACTTTAGACTCCAGGAGATTACTTTCAAGGGAAACTTTTGTAGTTTTTGTTTGAATTATATATTTGTGACATTTCTTTTTTTTAACCTTGTCTTATCCACAAGTTCAAGAAACAATGTTGTGCAAGGTGTCCTGCACCAAGCAACATATTCCTGCTGCTTTTTTACGGGAGCTGTGATTTTAGAAGTAGACAGTTGGAAGTGGACAAATGCAAACAAAAACTTGACTGACACATGAACAATTTGAATGTGTTTATTAGAGATGGGTTCATTTCTATTTCTATTCCATTGTTGCAAATTCTGATTGACTTGCTACTTCAAAAATTGCACTTTTGAGCAAATGAGTGGCACACATGTTTTTATCCTGCAAGTCCTCAACTCCGTTGGTGACATTTAGCCTCCGGCATGGTTTCTCTCCAAATGACTCCTTGCGCCGCTCTCTGGAAACTCAATTAACATGTTCAAGTCTCAAAAGCTTTTGACTCAGCAACCTTTACATGAAAGGAAACCTTGACCTGCTGACATTGTTTTTGGTTAGATCATACCAGTTACCCCCAGCTCACCTCAGGTGAAAGCTAACAGAGCCCCTTCGGTTCCTCCTTATATGGGAAGGCAATTTAGCTCCACCTGCATGACCTTCATACTGCTTTTCTTCTCCCTTTATAACTGCAAGTGTCTTACAGAACAAGAATTTGAGCAGTACAAATGTTTTTCTTGGTTTATAATTAAACATTTACTATTATCTTGCCATGTGTGCATACAGTGTTGTGATGTTATTGTTGGAAGAAAAATGACACATCCTCAATAGAGCACCTCTTACAGTGTTTTGGCCTTTCCTCACCCTTCATCATCACTAAAAGCACCAAAGCCTCAGTTGTGCTGAGAGAGCAGTAGTAATGTGAAAACCGAAGCTTCAAATTTTCTTCATGAACCAGTTGTATATTTTGGCTCCTCTAAATCACACTTTTGGATTAAAGACATTTAAAAATGTCAAGTCAGTGTACTTTGTCACACTTTTGGATTAAAGACATTTTAAAAAATGTCAAGTCAGTGTACTTTGAGCCAAATGTTGAACAGAGAGTGCTAGAACAGTCAAAAAAATAGAACTGGTTCATGAAGCAAATATGAAGCTTCATTTTCCCATCCCATGAGAATCATGCCTATAAACTGTGCACTATTAATAGATGTTCATTTTATTTGGGAGGATATCAAAGTCTCCTCCAAAGTCTCCAATCATTTAAGGATTGAAGATAGAGTAAGTTCTACTTATGTGATGCATATAAGAGATTTAATGTCAATCCAGGACTCTGTACATGGAGTTCTTCACAAGGCTTCCAAAGCTTGTTTGTATGTCATTAGGACATTTATTTGGGTTTTGGCCCGCAGTCAGTTGTCAAATGCCTGCAGATGTGCGCTTCACATCAAATTGAAAGCATCGTCCTTATATAGTGCTGGGGCTTTTGTGTATGTCTGCCAGTCGCCTTGTTGACTGGGGATGTTTTGGCGGGGGCAAGTTGTCTTGCTCTAATGTCAGGTCCCGTGAGTATGCTCTCCATGAACATTTCAGACTCGAGTTAGGAGTAAAGGAGCAAGTGTGATAAAAGGCAATATGAAATCTAACTTCATGGAGTTTAAGAATATTTTATATGGGCTTCTATATTTTGGTCATGCTCTAGAACTGTGATTTGATTTCTTCGTATAAATTTGTCTTTTGAAATAGGAAATCTTAATGGGTTCTGATGAATCAAAAACTTGATTAATCAAGTTTTTAGGATGTTTGAGCTTGTTGATTTGGTTTGATTACTTCTATTTTTTTTCACTTTGTGATTCTCATCTGTTGTTTCCAGTGAACTTCTCATTTTTTATCATGCCTTTAAATGGATGTTCATGTTATTGCATAGGAGATGTTGACATTGGCGGCAATTTGAGAGAAAAAGAATGGCCGTTAAAGAGTTTCTAAACTTTGATTGAAGCGTGTCCAGTTGCCGTGCATGCGCGTCTCTGACCTGTGAGTGCAGCTGCTTGCTAATGCACAGCACAGCAAGATAACAGCCTCAACGCGACGGAGATTTGGCTCCTCTCCCAAAGTGCTGATAAAATAAATTCTCCTCGATGACGGATGGTCCAACTGACCCAGTTTTGTATACATTTCAAAATTAAAAACCAAAGGGGCAAAGTGATGAATGAGTTTGGGAAAGGAGGCTTTTGTGTTGCATCTTTCCAGATAAGGTCGCTCCGTCGGAGCCAGCTGACTCATGTTGGCGCTGCCACCCAAACCTCAGATTTTTCTCACCTTGGCAGCGGTCAGGGAGCAGCCTTCCCTTCACATTCCTGTGGATTTGCAGCATAATTGCTGCGGTTTACGAGAGAGAGGTCTTTAAGAAACACTTTCAGAACCACGGCTGGAGCTCAGACGCTGGCTTTGGGTCGTTCATACAGAAGGTCTTTGCTTGTTGTCCTTACGGCCATGTGTTTTCTTCCCAGGCTATTCTTTCCCATCGTGGATACATTTAAATTCCAATCATTGAGCTTTGAAGGCAGCTCACCGTCTGCCAGCATCTCATTACGTGACATCCATGCAAAAGGGGGCAAAGCGCTGTTATTGTTGTACTTTGTGTGAGGTATTTTCGAGCTGCTCATGATTAACCCAAATGGAGGCCCACATTTTTGGCCTCAGATCAGTGCCTGAAGTGGACGCTGTCCTGCACAGACTCAGCGCTCACATGCTCTTCTTATTAATTCTCCCAAGAATATATTGATGTTGTCTGTTCAACACTAAAACATTTTTATTGGTCTCGGTCTATTTGCTATCATCCGTGTTATTATTACGTGACGATCCAGTGGAGAATTCTGTTTGTTTGTCTTTGCATTATTATTTGAATATGTGGAAATACAAAAAGAGGAGTGCTAGTTTAGTAAATAAAGTCCTTTTTATCTTGCACTTATTATTGCCAGTCGTCATGTAATCATCAATACGGGGAAATGTGTTTGCTTCTCACAGAGGTGGCCGCTATGTCACTAAGTAGACGTTTCCCATGATTGTATTTTCCGTAATGAACAGTAATTTTACTTTTTGAAAACAAGTTACAGTATCGTTTTGCTTTAACGGGATAACTGCTCTCCATGTGGTTTCATGTCTGTTTACCTTTGAATGTTCTTAAACCTTCGTTGGCATCAACTAATTCCATGACGAAGCATTTTTAACGACTCGGAGGGTAAGATCGCTGTCGTGCGGTTTTTACTAGCGTGGATAAATGTTAACGCATTTAAGATGCATTGGTTACACAAAATCCTCATTTGTGTCATCGTCTCATTTAGTGGTCGACTAATGCGTCATCTGTCAGCAGCTGAGTGTTCATGTTGTGTGATGCCACACCGAAAAGTCTCATTATGTTCTTTTACCCTTCAAAATCTTTTCAGCCATGGGTATATTCAATACTCAGGTGAACTGGCCCAGTGGTCATATCGTAGGTCAACTACCGAAGAATGTAGCTAAAGTCTGGAAAGTGTGTTAGTTTGAGTTAACCGTTTGGATGCTGGAGTCAATAGAGCAGCTGTTCATCATGTCATTACTATCTGTCACTCATCCATCAGCAGTGCTGCCAAGCAGAACGGGGGTGAGAGGGTGACACTTGAATTCACGTTGACTGAGGAGGTTAATCATGTTTTTAGAAACACACTCTTGATGTGGTTTACCCCGACTCCACATTGTCCACGCCGACGCTCAGGGCTGGCTGCATGAGAGGACTGTCAGGAATGCTCGGGCCTGACATGTTGTGAGTAATTAACTCGGATTGATAAAAGATGAACTGGAGCCTTCACATACACACACACACACACACACATACACGGTCAGGAACATACAGCCGCTGCACCTGGGAATTCTGGCTTATCTACGGGACACGAATAATTTCCAGCCCCTCCAAAGATGAGAAGTATGTGACTGAAGGTGAAGCCTCTCATCTCATCTCATAACATGAGGAGCAGTTTAACATGAACAACTGAAGATTAGTTGCTAACTACTGAGGAGCTCTCGGTTAAGCCACTAAGTCTTGGATGAAGCAGTTGGTCAGATATAACCTGCTTTATTGGGGCCTTGTGTCAATTTGAATGTTTGTATTTATTATTGTTTTTTATTCAAAGCTCATGTTTGTCACGGTTTTTGTGATTTTGGAGGAAATCCTGTCAGTGTTGTCTTGTCACATCCGAACAGGTGAAATTCCAAGTTTATTTAGACAAGAATTCAGATGAGCTCAGGTTTTTGTCTGAAAACTAGTAAAGTCATTTTTTAAAACAAATTGGAATGATTTGCCGTTGTTGAATTGTTAAGATTATTGTACGCTTAGCAGAGATGTGAATTTGTGGCAGAGGGCAACTGAGCTCAAAGGCCAAGGGCACTTCTTATTTGTTACTTTCAAGCAGACCAAGAATCCCTTTGAATCCCAATGATTTAGATGACATTTGATGGACCTTAGTAGACACTCGGGACTGCAATGGTTTTTGCAGATGAAGAACTTGAAAACTTTATTTCCAGTAAAACAATGACCAAAAGTTGAGAATCTGAAAAAATCAGGCAAGTTATTTGATAATTTCACTTGGTCATACTTTTGTTCTGCCCTTCCCAAGTGTATTTATGGTAATATCCATCGAAAACAAGGAAAGTAATGCATTCACATCATTATGCTAAAATACTGCATAGAATATGATTGTGATTGTTTTTTTTTTGTGGTGGAAATCTATGCTCATTATTTCTTATTAGATTATTTTCAAATCCACATAAATCTATGGTCAAAATCTAAGTCTGTTTGACTTCTGATGCTCCATAAGTTAACCCTAATAACTAACAATATTAATAACATCAATAAGCTACTTATTGATTTTGAAAGGTGTCCTGAATGGTAAATTGGAAGTTTTCTCAATGTTACCAAGTTTTGTTTATATTTTTTCCCCCCCAATGCCCCCTCCCTATTGCCATTAGCTGATTAATGGAGGTAGTGGGGTCAAGCTAGGCTCATCCTGTTAGTGTGAACGCATTAACCCCTTGTTGTGTGTGCGGCAGTGATCACTGAGGCTCTACTAAGCACCTACTGTTTGAAGGGGGGGGAAAAAAACGTTTGTCAGTTCAGCTGTACGTCTTCCCCTTCCCCCAATTCCCTCCTTAACAGAAGCCCCACACTTGTCTGACCCGAGCTCTTCCCCACTGAGATCCCTTGACTCTTATTTTCCTCTTATTTATGTATCCGCTTACACATGGAAGTCATGTCAGCGTCCATCGAGGCGGTCTGCTCAAATATTTTCCTTACAGTCACGTCGGTTGACTTGAGGGATGAGTGCGCCGAGTTGTTTTTTCAAGTTTCTCCTGGACAGTAGCTCAAGTTTCTATGGGGTCCACAGCAATATAATCAACACCTTTCATAACAATACACATCTGTTTGCGATGTTCACCTTTCATATGAGAAAGGGTCAAGCTCATTTTCCACACAAAAACCGGCGGCATAAAACTTTTGATTTTTAAAAGAAATGATTCACGTCATTCCCTGGGAAAGTGGCGGCAGTGTGGCTCAGTGGTGGAGTGTTTGTCTCCCAGCTTGAAGGTGGTGGAGTCAATCCTAAAGCCACTGTGACAATGTCAAAGTGTCCTTGAGCAGGACACTGAAGCTAAATTTGCTCCCAGTGGGGCTTGGCAGCACCTTGTATGAAGTGACAATAAAAGCAATAATTAATTTTAAAAAAAAGTTCAAACTTTCTGTCAATAAAGTATTTTATTCTAACAGTATAAACTGTTATGGTTTTACTTAATTAACCCATTAGGCCTATCTAATTGAAAAAAAAAAATGAATTTTCTTAAATTAGACAAATATTTAATAAGCTAAATTAATATAAAATCAATTATTCTAAGATCTCTTAATGATGTACATTTTTAGTGGTGCTGATTTAGGTCGTCCTGTACTTTGCACTCCCAAAAATGCTGTTTTGTGTGTGTGTGTGTGCGTGCAGGCATGTGTGTCATGGTTCATTCTTTCAAAAAAAGGCCAAGACGACCTGCTGTGCATTGCCACTGAAATTAATAACACTGGAAATTCCGTAGTTCTTCCACTTGTTTTGAGAAGGACACTCAGTTCTCAGAGAAAAGACAATAACAAGACTTGTCTGGGTGGATGATTAACTAAACCTTCGCCTCCATCTCGTTTTTTTTTTCCCCCTCTCCAGCTCTTGGACAGATCATGCTATTTGTGGATGGCATGAATGGCCTCATTGCAAATAAGGAAATAGTCCAATGGCTCTACACCCTTGTTGGGGCTAAGGTAAAACTAAAAAAGTTTTTATTTTATTTTTATTTTTCAAGTATGATGCTATGCATCCACTGCCTGATCATATTATACGTTCTAAAATTACACACTCACTTATTTCAACCTACAAGTTAGTGAAGTCAACTCAGCCCCCTAGTGGCCAGATTGTTACACTTGGTTGTTACAGCTGTGAGTGTAACCCCTTTTTGAACCATATTTTTTTAAAATCTTTTTCATATATTATTTGCTTTTATATTTATAGACGCTCACTGTTAATGGTGTTCAATTTCTGCTGAATTAGCACCCTGTATACTTTAGTTTTAAGTTTTAGACCGTCCCACACACACAAACACAATTTCCTGCCAGGCTCTTATCAAGTCACGCAAGACAGGATACAATGATGACAAAACTTTACTTAGGAACTGTGTTTATAAATTGTCCAATTTGCGTTTCCTCCTGTGCAGTTTCGTCTGGTGGTGAAGACAGCGCTGAAACTCCTGCTGGTGTTTGTGGAGTATGCAGAATCAAACGCCGTTTTATTCATTAATGCCGTGAATGCTGTGGATGCCAAAAGAGGTAAAATGATACCTAGGGAAAGCAGAATAATCGAGTGAATCAGAACAAATTAGTCTAGTCTTATTTGAATCATTTTTGTAGAGTGAAGTCAGTAATTGCAGAGGAATGCATCTTAATTAGATCAGTGCATTGGTTGAGTTGAATTATAATCTCAGTCAAATCCACTTGTCGAGTGTATAGATAAAACTTGAAATAGGAAATGTTGCTATCAATTTTAAAACAGCCTTTTCTGAAACTGCACCGAAACTCAAGTGTAGGAATGTATTTCCAAATGTGCCCTGTGCATGACTGGCAACTGGCCCGGGGTCAAATGTCATCTGGGATAGACTCCAGTTCAACAGCGACACCAATGAAGACATGTGCTGTGAAAAGAAAAAAAACAAAAGACTGATTCTCCAATGACCACCATCTGCTGTCTGGATTTGACTATTTCAGGCACAAAAGTATGGGGCAACGTCATGGAGATCCTGAATGAGAAAGACGGAGTAGATACTGAATTGCTGGTGTATGCAATGACGCTCATCAACAAGGTCGGTGGAACTTCAGTAAACTGTTTACGAGAACTAAGTTAATTTCCAGGAGTTTCTTCCAGTGTCATGTTCTTCTCATTGGGTTGTTCTCCTTTCATTCATGTTTTAGACTCTGGCCAGTCTGCCCGATCAAGACTCTTACTACGACGTGGTGGACTGTTTGGAAGAGCAGGGCATCGAGGCTTTGGCACAGAGACACCTAAGCAGGAAGGGCTCTGACCTTGACCTTGTAGAGCAGTTGAACATCTACGAGGTCAGAAAGCTCCTCAAAAAATCTATTGTGATGTCATCCTGTAGTTAACTTGTTTCTGGTTTTATCCCAAGACGACTCTTCGCCGCGAGGACGGTGACGATGAGACGCAGATACCTCCGAGCGGCAGGAAGGAGCGCCGGCGGGCCAGCATGGGCGGCACTAGCGAGCGACGCGGCCTGGAGAGACGACGCAGCCGCAGGCATTCTCTTCAAAACAATAGAGGTCCCGCCTCGGCACCGGCGTCGCCATGCAGCCCTTATGCAAGCGGCATCCTGCCCTTTGGAGGCCAGCGTGTTGAAGACATCGCCGAAAGGTGAGGTGCACAAAGCCACTGAGGGAGGATCTCCAAATGTTTCCATTTTGACTTCAGATGTTGCAGTTCGGTTTTATCAGTACCAGTCAGCAGACAAAAGTACTCGCCCCTCACCTGATCACTGCCACTCTTAATGCATCACATCCCAGCCAGGTTTTGAAATAGCATACCAATTAAACCTTCTGGTAGCTCCCAGGTCTGGCCGGTCATGCGATACCGGCCCACTACAGGAAATTCTAGCGGCCTTTGAAGATCAACGTTTTTCCATTTTGTTAATGAAAGCCAGAAGGGCCCGTGCGAGCGATGGATCTAAATAGAAAACGGGCAACAAGACTCACGTGTGGGGAGGCAGAACAGGAAATAACACTGAGCAGATATCTCACTGAAAGGAATCACCTCTTTGGTCACTAACAATTTATTTTTAAAATAATATTAGACAAACGTGCCTATGTCCCTTTTCACCTCCACCAGGGATGTTGTGTTCTCATCTCTTGTGTGTTTAAAACCACCTCAAAGCTCAAGGCAGAAGGTTATGTTTTGATTTAGTTCTTTTGTCACCCGGATCCATATAAGTCATCAAACATTACTGCCACCTAGAGGACACATTTGGCCCACTGCTTTTTTTTCATCATGTTTGTCTTTTCATGATTATGATTGGCAATTTAATTGTAGTGACATTTAGGGACCTCATTTTTTTCAAAAATTCATCCAATTATTATACCCGTGTGTATGCAGGCTCTAAATATATCATGGAAATATTTTACATGCAGTGTTGAGGCATTTTCATAATGTGCACAATGACTTGCAAAACATGTTTCAGATAAGATAAGTCTGAAAAAGTAAAACATGTATTGGACTTTGGACCAACCAGGAAGTAGCCTAACATAAACAGTCTCACTTTTATTTTAATCTTAATAAATTGATATCAGCTCAAAATTAAAAAGCAGCTAACAAACATTCTTGCACCTGTTTCTCTGTCTTCAACATCTTGTGTCGTACTTGCTTGCTGCATGTGTGTGTTCAGTGTTTCCCTCAAAATTATAACCGGAATAAAGCGTAAATCAAAGCACTATGATTTCTCGTTTACTTTTAGCCTGAAATAATGACTTCCAGAAATGGAAAAAGTGAGTCCGTTGAGAAATATCGTACATGGGAAACACTGAGATTTGTCAGCATGTTTGTGTTGTCTTTTTCCAAAGTCATTTTTGCTTCTATCTTTTCACTTTGCCTGTCGCACTTCTTGCGCTCTCACTTCCCTCCTTTGAAACCTCAAACCGTCCCCTACCGCAGAGATGAGGAGGAGGAGGAGGATGAAGGAGAGGAGGAGGAGGAGGAGGAGACAGATGATGAATGTCATCCAGTCACTGAGTCCTGTAGGCAGGACGATCACAGGTATTGTAGGCTAACTGTCCTGGATGGGATACAACCAACCCATTATGTCCTTTACCCACCACCCTCCCAAAAAAAAAAAAAAAATACACTGACTAGAACTGACCATAAATCAGCGGGAACCCGAATTCGCTCTCTGCGAATAAGCAAATTCTCTGAGCTCATTGTTACCACAATACATCAAGCAAGCTCGTTGCGATAAACCTCTAATTGTAAGTCCCGGTATTTCGTTTACAATGCTATTTTTTCTTGGCACTTAAAAAGTGCTTTGGTTGGAGTTTACCCCGCTTAGCTAGGATTAGCGTCAAGCCGTCATAATCAGTTAAATGGAAAAATCTCGATAAATAATTCTTTTGGTTTGGCTCAATGAAATTGGGCTCAGTGTTGCTGTTTTTGTGCTTTGAATTCTAAAAGACAGGAAGTTGATCATCTTAAGGACCGCGACATCCTCTTGTGTCTGTTGCAAATCATCGCAAAGATTTTAGTGTGAAGTTTGTCCCAAATAAGCACATAACCATCCCAAATCCTGTCTCGTAGTTTCTTGTTGATTGAATCCATGATAAATGTGCTCCTTTTTTTATTTCTTCCTGCCTCCTTCCTGTATTGGTAGTGTTTTTTTCCAGCACTCTTACTAAAACACCTCCTTTCCCACCACAATCTGTCTGACTTCCTTAAAGACCTGTGGTTAAAGGGAAAAGAAGAAAAAAAAGTTCTTTTTGCAATTTCCTGGAAAGTTATTTTTAGATTTTTATCACTCGTCGGGCTTTTGTTTTTCATAAGAACCATCGTTAACACATGACGAGTCAATAACTATATTTTAAGACCATAGAGATGTTTAGTGTGAGTCACTGTCTCTCTCATCAGTGTTCACATTTTGCTGTTTACAAAGGGGTACTAAAAGAATATTATTGTGGGAAAATAAAGTGTTGGCGACAGGATGAAAGTAAAAATGGTACGAGGATGAATTCGTAAAAACATAATTTATTGTATGAGACGAAAATAGCTTTACAACAACAAAGTTGTGATTTTACGAGGAAAAACATTATTGTTTAAAAATGGATGATAACGAAGTTGCAGGAAAGTTTTTTTTTTTGTCTCCATCTACTTCTTTTATGTGTAACACTGACAACTGTCTCGTTTCAACTTCTTTGACTCACACTTTCTCCCACCTTCAGTCTAACAAAAACATCCAACACTCAGAAAAACCTGCTGGGCTTGCTGTAGAACATGATAAAAGTAGTGCTTTGCCACCGTCATATGGCATCCTGTATTGTTAAATTGGCTTGTGGCATCTTGAGGCTTTTGGCTAGAGGGTCAACCTGTCAATGATTTTTTTTTGCTATCTGTGATCGGGTTTGTTGTGTTGATCCATTTACAGGGTTACTTCCAATGAAGCAGCACAGCCAGACAAGCAACAAAGTCCAGAAGCACCCAGCAATCGCTTCACTAGTACGGCAACCTGCACACCGGAGTCTAAAACTGAAAGGTTGGTCTGAATGACATTTTCTAAACTTATCAACACTCCAACATACAAATGTTGTTTCTTCATCCATGCAGACCTGCTTTAGGAAGCCTGCTGAGCTCCTCGTACAGGCAACATCAGGAGTCTTTGGCTGCAGAGAGGGAGAGGAGGCGCATGGAACGAGAGGAGCGTCTGCAGAGGATCGAAAGGGAGGAGAGGGAGCGCTTCAAGTCAGTCTCACCTTGCAAAACACAAATGTTGTCAATCCAAACCTTAATTTTTTTTTCTTTATCCATCTCAGTCGAGACTATGTTGAAAAAAGGGAAGAGGCGAGACAAGCCAGAGAGGAAAGGTGGGTTTTTCTTGGTGCACATCAACTGACAACATTGTTACAGTTGTAATCATTGATTTAAAAAAAAAATATGGAAAGAGTTTGATTAGCAGCTGCAATAAGAAATCAGTAAATCGTTTATGTCAGCGTTTATTCATGTCAGCTGTATTTGTGTGTGCTTACTAATTCAGAGTGCATCGTGATCTTAATAATTTAACGTTATCCTTCGCTGTGGCAGGTACAAGGCCGTGGAGAGGCTAGCGGCCGAGGAGTACGAGCGAGAGCGTCCTCGGATGCCCGTAAGAGGCCGTACGGAGATCACACTGTGTTTGAGTTCCAACCCCGCCGTCCGCTCGCCATCTCGCTGTGTCACGACTTCGTCTATCGCCTCACAGCAAGACAAAACACTCAATGCTCAGCAGACGTTAGGTAAACAATTATCATTAGCATGAAGGAAATATATTTAAATGTACTAATTAATTAATTAATTAAAGCATCAGAGGTGCAAACTTGTCTGCATGCTTCTGAATGGTTTCTAAACTTTCTTACAGGAACTGAATCCGTCCCGGCGTCAAAACATGACTCCCCAACACGAACAAAAAGTCCAGCATTAACAGGATCAGAACTTTGTCCTTCACCTCCCTCACAACCAAATATGGCTGCAAAAGAGCCACCAGCAGACACGAAGGATGTGAAGGACACGCGACCAGTTCAGAATGTGGTGGAAGAGCCAGAGGGGTGTGAAAAGGGAGGAGTGGGAAATGAAGAAGGCAAGCTTGAGGAGATAGAGCAGGAGTATGAGATCGGGAGAGAAGTTGACGAGCAGGTGGACGTGGCTGATGAAGTGGAAGTAGCTGAGGAAGCACAGGTAGCTAGTATTGACGTGGAAGTGGATGTAGAAGATGTTGAATTAGAGGAAGATTGCGAGAGGGTTCCGACCATAGAGAGGGACGTGGAGGAAAGTATAGTGCTGAGCGAGAAGGAGAGACAGAATGAGGAAGTGAACGAGAAGGACAACTGCTCGGCATCCAGCATCTCATCCACCAGCAGCACTCTGGAGAGGGAGGAACGTGAGGAGAAAGTCAAAAATGACATTGAAGCAGGTATTTCTTGCAGCGACAGTCTTTGAATAATCCATGTCGAGCAGGAATATGCGCTCAAGGACAACCTTTGAGACGGGTCGTTTGTAAAATGAGTTTTAAAAAAAAAAAAGTTTAAAAATAATTGTAAAATACTTATAATTAATTGATTTAATGGCACGATTTAATTCAACAATCAATTTATTTAGTATTTTAAATTAGATCTAAATAAGAACATAAATAAATAAAAACAAAATAATAATAAATTAATTAATTAATAATAAAAAATTATAAATTGCAGCCCTCAAAAGGGAAAAATGTATAACAGTTTTTAATAAACTTATTTTAAGGAGGATAAGCAGCTAAATTAATGCAACAAATCTTACAAGACTCATCATAATGTAAATACTCAGTGATTAAAAGACAGCCTGATGTAGAGCAAGTCAGAGTTTATGTGTTCATTTTGATCTTTTCCTCCCACCAGGCCAGTGGAGCCAGTGCATTGAAGTCTCGGAAGAGAACGACATCCTCAACAACAAGCGCTTCATGCTGGACATGCTCTACGCTCACACGTCCAACAAGAAAGATGACAATGGAGGAGGAGAGGTCGAGAAAGAAACGGAATGTAAATGTGAAAAGGACCCAGAGGTGGCTGACCCCTCTGTCGCCAGCTTAGCCAGCCGGATCTCCACACTGGAGGCTCACAGGCAGGCCAATGAAGAAAATGTGAAGAAAATGGAGGTGGACATTGTAGACAAGCAAAGCACTGTACGGGCCGTGGCTGGAAAATTTGGTGATTTGGTCAAAGGTCTGGCGTCTCTGACTGAAGCGGAGGCGTCAAAGGAGCCGCAGCACGCTCAGACTGACAACTCCAGCGGCATCCCGGCAGCCCAGAAGAAGGAATCGGACCAAATTTGGGACCAGCTCATGGCCGCACCTCGGGAGCTGCGCATCAAGGAAATGGATTTCACCGACTTGCGGGATGAGGATGACTTGGATATTTTAGTTATGGAAAGCGTGATGGGGTCTGGTGATCACGTACCGCCGCCACCGCCTCCTCCGCTACGTAGTGCTGTTCTACCGCCACCCCCTCCCCTTTTTGGGTGCCCCCCGCCGCCTCCCATCCTTGGCAAAATGGTGCTCCCACCGCCCCCCTTCATGCCACCGCCATCCCCTCAGTTGAATCGGGGCGACCTTCCTCTGTTCCTCAAGAAAAAGAAGACAATTCGACTCTTCTGGAAAGAGGTGCGCCCCATGGAGTGGCAGTGCAAGAGCCATAAGTTCTGTAAGGAATCCCTTTGGTCCAAATTAGAGCCACTTAAACTGGACACATCCAAGCTGGAGCAGCTCTTTGAGTCCAAATCCAAGGAGCTGCCTATTACCAAGGTACATTGGATGGATGGATGGATGGATGGATGGATGGATGGATGGATGGATGGATGGATGGATGGATGGATGGATGGATGGATGGATGGATGGATGGATGGATGGATGGATGGATGGATGGATGGATGGATGGATGGATGGATGGGTGGGTGGATGGGTGGATGGATGGATGGATGGATGGATGGATGGATGGATGGATGGATGGATGGATGGATGGATGGATGGATGGATGGATGGATGGATGGATGGATGGATGGATGGATTGGATGGATGGATTGGATGGATGGATGGATGGATGGATGGATGGATGGATGGATGGAGGGATGGAGGGAGGGATGGAGGGAGGGAGGGATGGGATGGGATGGGATGGGATGGGATGGGATGGGATGGGATGGATGGGATGGATGATTTAGACTTTGTGAAAAATGTATGAACCCTCTGTATGTGGTTTCGATCGCCGACTTGTGCCATGTCTCATAGAAAGCCGCAGTTGATGGCAAACGGCAAGAAATCATCGTCCTGGACTCCAAACGCAGCAACGCCATAAACATCGGTTTGACCGTCTTACCGCCTCCTCGCACCATCAAGACGGCCATCCTCAACTTTGATGAGTATGCGCTGAACAAAGAAGGCATCGAGGTAAGGATGACAAACCCACGTGAAAATGTGAAGTGTCTGGAGGAATGGCATCAAGTTCAACTGGCTGCAAAATAAGTGCGCTGGACTGATGATGCGCCAACGCAACAAAAATTCACAATTGGATCTTTCATAAAAAAAGAATTCATTCACCTCGTGTTGCCTGTCCTTTGTCTTTCTCGCGGCGGGTAATTAATCACTTTGAATATTAAAATGTCCACCAGCACTTGAAAATGATGAGACACCAGTGGAGAACGATGAATTTTGCATCCCTTCAGTATTATGCAATAGAATGATCGCTCTCCAGAAGAAGTTGCTGTTCACCTTTTGCCTTTTGGAATTTTTTTTTTTCCTAAGCCAAATAAAAAGGTTGAAAGTTCACTCGTCACACATATTTCTTGGAACTCTGGAAACATCTTAAATAAACAGCGGTGGAAAATGTCAGGATCAATTTGTCTCCTCTGCTGCTCTATGATTTACCTCCAGACGTGTTATGCAAAAACAAGGCGATGAGGACTTGATAAACGATCCCCCCTGGAACTCTCCGTCCCCCTCTCTGTCATCTCATCTGCTCTCAGAAAATCCTGACCATGATCCCCACGGAGGAAGAGAAGCAGAAGATCCAAGAGGCTCAGCTGCTCAATCCTGAAATTCCCCTGGGCAGCGCTGAGCAGTTTCTCCTCATCCTCTCCTCCATCACCGAGCTGTCGGCCCGCCTGCAGCTGTGGGCCTTCAAGATGGACTATGAGCTTACGGAGAAGGTCAGTGTCTGCGCTTGCTTTGATCACATGCACACGTTTAAATTCATCAATTTGAATTCAGCTTTTATTTCTAGAGCAGTATAACAAAGTATTTTTATTTTATTGAGTCCAGGCACATATTTTGCCTTGAGGAGAATCAACCTGTCACGATATGTTGTTGGCATAGATAGATAACTAAAAATAACATCTGAAACTTTTTCAAACATGGTTGGGACTCACTGGTGAAATGAATACCTCTGAGAAAGTGTCAGTCAAAAGTGAGCATTATTATTTTTGTAAAAGCAGATTTGTTGCTATAGTTCTTTTTTCTAATTAGATTTCACGTGGCTTCCTATTGGATCAGCATGGCGGAGATATGCTTAGCACAATAGAGAACTTCTAGGTTCAGATCTCAAGTCTTCCTGCATGGAGTTTGCATGTTCCCCCCGTGCCTATGCCTATGTTTACGTACTTGTAAAAATGAATTGAGAAATATCAGGCTGATTGATCGCTCTGGTGTTTTGTAGGAAGTTGCGGAGCCCCTGCAGGATCTTAAAGAAGGAATGGACCAATTGGAGAAGAACACAACTCTCCGCTACATTTTGACCACGCTCTTAGCCATCGGCAACTTCCTTAATGGCACTAATGTGAGTAAACGTTAAGTGCTCATTGTGATTTTGAACCGTAAAAAACATGGAGTGATTGTCAAAAAGGATAAAGCAGGTGCCACAAAAGGAAGAGAGGTCGTTAGAAATGGTCGAGATTTCTTCAGACTATACAAGAGGAAAAGTCTAAGGTGGAGTGCAATGGAAGAATGCCGAAATATTTCCGTCAACATTTAAAAGACTTTAGTAGGTCCCTTAGGAGAGGATGTTGACATGAATCAGCTTTTTTAAGTATCTGCACACTTTTATGGTTTTTTTTTTTTGTTTTTTTTAATTTGTCAGAGCAATGCCGGACAATGTGTGGGAAAGCTCAATAGACTTTTCTCTGAGAAGAAATAAATATTTGAGCGATTGTGTATTTTCTGGAAGTTTAGTCGTGTGAGGAGTATATATCTGTTCTTCTATGAATGAGCGACAAACACGCGAGGGGAAAGTACAAGTCATCGACATCAAAAAAGCCAGCGCCCATAAATAACGTCTGGAATTTTTGTTTTTAGTTTGACATTTAAAGTTGGAAAGGGAACAAAGGAGAGAGTGTTTGCGTCTTTCATGCTATGTGCTGGCTTGAGCTCTCCGCTGTGGCCAGCACAGCAATCTGCCGGCCTGGAAGTAGATTGTGGTTCCTGATAATCACAACCTAATGAAGCTACAGATCATCTTGGCACGCTTTGAGAGTCTTTTTGTGTCTTTGCCAGAGAGGAAATGCGCCGCAATTTGGGCCTTTTGATTGCAACCCCGCCCCCGTCCTTCCTTTTCTCCTCTCTTGAGTATTCTTGTTTGCTTGCTTGTCCAGGCCAAAGGCTTTGAGCTGAGTTACCTCGAGAAAGTCCCCGAGGTGAAGGACACGGTTCATAAGCAGTCCCTGCTGCACCACACCTGCGCCATCGTGGTGGAGAAGTTTCCGGATAGCTCCGATCTCTACTCGGAGATTGGGGCCATCACCCGGTTGACCAAGGTGGGAACGGTTTAACTCGTATCAAAATAAATCGATTAATCAAAAACTAATCGATTAAAAAATTAATCACCTCATGTTTCAAATCAGATATGTTTTAACTGAAGGTCGTCCAAATCTGATTTTAGCCTCTCAAAAGTAATAATTCTGATTCCTCTAGTCCTTCATGAAAAAAAGACTGATTTATCTTTAGTGTTGAATCAAAATAAGACATTTGCAAACATCTGCTTTTACTTTGGAAAAGCATGGCCATCAATCTTGTGTGATAATGGTTAACTATTGTTTTTTTTTTAATTAAATAATACCACATAAACAAAAACAATTGTTTAATGAACAGTAATTGGGGGAAGAAAATTCAACACATTTTAACGCAAATACAATTGTATCTAATTACTCGATGGAATAATCGATAGAATAATCGATACTAAAAATATGTGATAGTGACTGAATTCAACATCCAGCTTGCATTCTTATTCCAGGTGGCTGCTTGTTTATCGGTTGTTTTTTTTGTTTTGTTTTTTGGCTAGGTGGACTTTGACCAACTTCAAGACAATCTGACTCAGATGGAGCGAAGGTGCAAAGCATCTTGGGATCACCTCAAGGTCATTGCCAAACATGAGATGAAACCGGCGTTGAAGCAAAAAATGTCCGACTTCCTCAAAGACTGCGCGGAGAGGATTATCATTCTGAAAATCGTACACCGGAGGATCATCAACAGGTATGATTTTTTTTTGTAATCCTGTTTACCTCTCGCCACTTTACATGTTTGTTTAATCTTTATCTTTATTTTCCGACAGGTTTCATGCCTTCCTTTTGTTCTTTGGCCATCCAATATACGGCGTCCGTGATGTCAGCATTCATCGCTTCAGTAAGATCCTGAGTGAATTTGCGCTGGAGTACCGCACAACCAGGGAGCGGGTGCTCCAGCAGAAGCAGAAGAGGGCCAACCATCGTGAGAGGAACAAAACCAGAGGGAAATTGATAACAGATGTAAGTGGACAACGGACCAACCATATAATAAAGAAAAAAAATGCTGATGTCATCAAAGACCAGCTCACAGGCCTCCGTCAAATTTCAAATCTGATATGTAGCTAGTCATTTAAGTTACAAGAATGACAATGTCATGGAAGAAATTAAATTTGAAAAATGTCGGTCAGTGCTTCTGACAGTGTTTAGGCCAGCAGACAAAGGCTTTGCTGGTTCTGACCTCCCACCACCGCTACATACATTTGTGATTACATCAGCAAGGTTTCACATGTGCCTTATATATGGATCAATTGATGAATTTGTTGATCCATACTGGTTGTACACAGTGCTCTGCCAAAATGTTTCAGTACGTTTTAGTACGACTAGTAAATTACAAGGTCGCATCGCTTCCCAGCATTAAGCTATTTCATTTCAAAATAGGCTGCTCCGTTAATGTTTCGAGTAAATTTACAACATATACGTCAAACAATACAACTACCCCCCCCCCCACACACACACACAAAAATAATAATAATAATAATTGGCTTGGTTATTCACACATTTCTTTCTATAATACAACACCTACACTGGTGTTGGCTCGTGAGTGAACGATGGGTTCAAAAGAACGAATGTTCTTTTTTCAGTTCATATGACTTCAACCAGTAGGTGTCGGTAACGCCCATTGAAGCTGGTGCCACCTCGCCGTAAAACAAAACGAAGAAGAAAATGACGTAACTTCCCGTTCACGAACGACTAGTGTATTGCATTTACCGTTTACCAACGAACGAATCTGTGAGTGAACAAGTGAGTGACTCGCATTTCCAATTCATCGCGAGAACGGATCAGTGAGGGAACGAATCGTGACTTTCCCGTTCGCGAACAAGGCAATGGGTCAATTGCCTTCCTCCCCTCCCGTGCATCAACGGATACTGACTGCAGTGAACGTGTTGCGTCTCCCTCCTGGCGTGGACTATGTAAACCAGAATGTCGATTTACGATTTGCCAAGGAAAGAAAGAACCACTCACTGAAACACCACTTCTTTTATGCGCGTTTTCTCCAAGCTAACGGCTAACTTTCTTGCATGAACGGATTCGCCGTTATGCAACAACCGGGAGATTATGCTTCTCTTTGGGTAATCTTGATTTTATAACACTTAAAATAACGTGTATGCACATATACGCCTAAATATTGTCATCCAATATATCTACTGCAGTTTCACATTGGATTGCTGGTTTGAAATTTTCTTTTATTATTATTATTATTTTTAATAAACATTTATGTTAAAACTTGTCTGGTGTTTTATGCTTTGTTTTTATATTCGCCAATTAAAACATAAAAATCAGACATTTAGTTAACTGCTTTATATGACAATATGTGTAGGTACACCTCATGGACACTTCAATAGGTACACTACACGAGGGGGGGAAAAAAGAATAAATAAAACAGTGTTAATTGCACAATAAAAGCACGTTTTTACACCTGGGATCGAACCAAGCTCTTACCCAGCAAGAGCCCGGGTCGTTACCCAGTCGGCTACCTCAACATGACAGCTCACGGTTGTCTGCATTGTTTTGTACTACTGATGTGCATTGCAGTTAGTGAACTGAATCTTTAGAATCGGTTGACTCAAAATATTTGTTCAAAAGAATCGTTCGCTACACTTTCTTATTTATTTATTCTTTTTTTTTTTTTCTTTACCTCGTGTAGTGTACCTATTGTAGTGTCCATGAGGTGTACCTAATCACAGGCCACTTCAATAAGGAAAAAGCTTAAGTGAAAGTGAAAAGTGCCACACCCGCCCTCACCCCCACTTTCTGATTGGCTGTTTGATCTGTGGCGTCACTTGGACACTCCATTAGGTACACCGCCATCCTCGGGGGTCCTCTGGGCCGCGTTCCAACATGTTTTCCAAGTGACCCTCGTTAAGTGCACCTGCGTGAAAAGTTTTAGCCACTTTCACGTTCAAAAGGAGCTAAAAGTTTTCACGCACCTGCACTTAACGAGGGAATCACACGGACACTCCATTAGGTACACCGCCATTTTCAAGTGTACCTAATAACAGGCCACTTTATTAGGGAAATATCATGGTCAAAGGTCACAGTTGTCAAGCTCTAGTCCTCGGGGCCGCGTTCCAACATGTTTTCCAAGTGACCCTCGTTAAGCGCACCTGCGTGAAAAGTTTTAGCCACTTTCACGTTCAAAAGGAGCTAAAAGTTTTCACGCACCTGCACTTAACGAGGGAATCACACGGACACTCCATTAGGTACACCGCCATTTTCAAGTGTACCTAATAACAGGCCACTTTATTAGGGAAATATCATGGTCAAAGGTCACAGGTGTCAAGCTCTAGTCCTCGGGGCCGCGTTCCAACATGTTTTCCAAGTGACCCTCGTTAAGCGCACCTGCGTGAAAAGTTTTAGCCACTTTCACGTTCAAAAGGAGCTAAAACTTTTCACGCACCTGCACTTAACGAGGGAATCACACGGACACTCCATTAGGTACACCGCCATTTTCAAGTGTACCTAATAACAGGCCACTTTATTAGGGAAATATCATGGTCAAAGGTTACAGTTGTCAAGCTCTAGTCCTTGGGGCCGCGTTCCAACATGTTTTCCAAGTGACCCTCGTTAACAAAATTAAAATAAATAAAGTGTAGCGAACGATTCGGTGAACGATTCTTTTGAACAAATATTTTGAGTCAACCGATTCTAACTGGAATGCACATCACTAGTACAAAACAGTGCAGACGACCATGGGTTGCCATGTTGAAGTAGCCGACTGGTTAATGACATGGGCTCTTGCTCGGGAAGATCTTGGTTTGATCCCAGGTGTGAGAATATACATACATATTCTTTTATTGTGCAATTAACCCCTTATTTATTTTTTGTTTTTTGTTTTTTTTACCTCATGTAGTGCACCTATTGAAGTGTCCATGAGGTGTACCTCCACATATTGTCATATAAAGCAGTTAACCAAATGATTTTTATGTTTTAATTGGCGAATATAAAAACAAGGAATAAAACACCAGACAAGTTTTAACATAAATTTTTATTAAAAATTAATAATAAAAGTAAATTTCAGTTTATTAAAAATAATAATAATAAAAGAAAATTTCAAACCAGCAATCCAATGTGAAATTGCAGTAGATATATTGGATAACAATATTTAGGCGTATATATGCATACACATTATTTTAAGTGTTTTAAAATCAAGATTACCCAAAGAGAAGCATAATCTCCCCGTTGTTGCATAACGGCGCATCCCTTCATGCAAGGAAGTTAGCCGTGAGCGTGGAGAAAACACGCATAAAAGAAGTGGTGTTTCAGTGAGTGGTTCTTTCTTTCCTTGGCAAATCGTAAATCGACATTCTGGTTTACATAGTCCACGCCAGGAGGGAGACGCAACACGTTCACTGCAGTCAGTATCCGTTGATGCACGGGAGGGGAGGAAGGCAGTTGACCCATTGACTCGTTCGCGAACGAGAAAGTCACGATTCGTTCCCTCACTGATCCGTTCTCGCGATGAACTGGAAATGCGAATCACTCACTCACTCATTCCTTCACTCACAGATTCGTTCGTTGGTGAACGGGAAATGCAATACACAACTCGTTCGTGAACGGGAAGTTACGTCATTTTCTTCTTCGTTTTGTTTTACGGCGAGGTGGCACTAGCTTCAATGGGCTTTACCGACACCTACTGGTTGAAGTCATATGAACTCAAGAAATTTTATGTCAAAATAGGCTACTCTGTTAATGTTTCGAGTAAATTTACGGATCGATATGGAAGGGAAACATTGGTAAGCAGTACCAGTAACAAGTCTGTGTGAATTCACGCTGTTCAAGCAGTAAGAGCCACATCCACAAGAGCTGCTTTCCTAAAATAAAAATGATCACTTTTGACAGTCAGGAACACAAGAGAGATAATTGTATAGTATGTTGTATGTTCTTCTATTGCTGTAAGCCAAAGAAGATCAAAATATCATTTTTATCTCCATGTAGAGGTGAAGTCTCAGAAGACTCTAGCTGTTTTGTATTCCAAATATCAGATTAGTTACATAAGCAATGTTATCATTGGAAGATCCCGCATGACATTTTACCACATCCTCCCTCTCTCGTGTTTGTAGAGCGACGACGAAGGTGACAGTGAGGTAGGGGCCCTGCTGCCTGCTACGGGCCGCATGAGAAATATTTTTGCTGTGACTAACATACAAGACTTGAACTTAAAGTTGCATGGCAATGATGGGACCACAAACCTACAATATGAATGGAAATGGAACCACGATAGACCAATTTTTTGGGGGGGACTAAAATAGTGATGCATACATAGATTAATTGTAGCCACTGCCATCTAGCGAAAGAGTTTGTCTTATCTTTTTCTGCAAAAGAATTATTTGGAATGACTGCTGTGAACTGTGACTAAACAAATGACTCATAAAGCCTGAAAAATGCTGTGTCATAATGGATGAGAACATGTTTGACCAGAGAATAGCAGTGATTTGTTGATTCTCACCTTGGCCTGTACCCCCTATTTCCTGCAGAGCGGTAAATTCGGCGGCGCCCAGCCCGACACGCCCGAGAGCCAGCCTCATGGCATCCAGTACGCCGAGGATGCCGCCGAGCATGAGAACATGAAGGCCGTGCTGAAGGGCAGCGTGCAGAGTGGAGACAGCGAGATCTCCACGGTGCCGGGACTTCGCACTCGCACGCGGGTCGGCAGCACCAAAGGTGACTAATTTCAATTTCATCTTTTATTTTGTCACTAGTCACAAAACAATACATAAATCCCACCGGGAAAAAAAAATCAATGGTGTTATCATCTGCTCCAACTTTTGTATTTTCAGCTCAAGTGCCGTCGTGGTGCATCGCCAACGATGACACCATCAACTGCACAGATGACACGGCCGACGAGATCATGGAGCGGATCGTACGCTCGGCCACTCAGGGGCCGGGTCCGAGGACGCAACCTCGTGAGAGGCGGCGTTCCAGAGTCAATCGCAAATCACGTGAGTCATTTTTGAACCGAAATAAAAATTTAGCAACCGACAGTTCCTAAAGTTAAATACAACTGAACTTCACATAGGCAGTGCTTCTTTCGTGCACCACTAGAGGGAGCATTCATACTATTAGTGCTACATGTTCTACATTGACACCACCTCAATAAATGTGAATAAAACAATCTCGTAATATGTTGCATTTGTACACTCATCAATATTTTTTAAGTTTGATTCTCCATTTTCTAATCATGTCCACTTTGTGTTGTGCTTTGTGAAGTGAGGAGGACACTGAAGAGCGGTTTGACATCCGAGGAGGCCAACGTCCTGGGCTTGTCTGATGGTCCTGACATGCAGGTGTGAACAGGATTGGAGGACGCACGTTCAACGCCTCGCTCCCGTGCCAACATGAATGACTCATTTGCGCCTGCGTGAGAAGACCAGGCTGAGCACCGCATTGAGACCACTGAGCTTGGCTTCTACACTCCTCCAGCGCTTGATGTCTTCAAACACCTTAAAACACTGTGTGTTTGTGATCTCTGGTGGTTCGAGTGAGAGAAATCCAAAGATGTCACCTGCGTGTGTACAATTACTACTGTGCTACTAACGCCTGTGTATTGCCTTGCGCTCCAGAAGGTGACCCACCGGCCATCAATTAATGTGAAACATTTGACGAAAAGATGAACACATTAGAACCCAATTCAATCAAGCAGGTTGAGGAACAAAATAGGTAAGTTGCTCAGCAGCATGTGGCGCGCATGTTGTCCCAGCTGTACATTTCAGTGCCTTTCTTGAGACACTTATTTATTAAGGGAGAGATTTTCAGGGACATCCTAATCAAATGAGGACCGAGCACGAGCCGCGGTGATTTCTAAACGGTGTTCGGATCGACTCATAATGAAGCTAGTGTATTTATTATGACAACTCTCTCCCGTCGCCTTACATGTCTGTTGACGTGAAAGTGAAAAGTATGGAAAAAAAAAAAGATATCTCCCTTCGACTGGCAGCATTGGAGATTCTGTTACAGGCACTCCTCTCTTTAAAATGAATGTGAAAATCATCACTTAATGTTTTTTAACATCTATGTCAAAGTGATGTGAAAAGGGAAGGTATTTTTTGAATTAACTAAAGTAGGCCAGTTTATCTAACCCGCTATAATCTTCGAAGCATTTTCCCTCCCAGCATTTACAAGTCCCAGTTTGCTATTTAGAATGGGAGCATAGCCATTGAAAGCAAACACCAGCAGTAGATTTCCGTGAACTCTGTTCAGCACCTTAGATTTCAAGTGTAGCATCTACCTTCCTTCCTTATGGCAAAAGGATCTTTTTTTTAAAAAAGAAAAAAAACAAGCATACAAGTGTAAAGTTAAGATATAGGGCCAGTGATGTAAAATGTCTTTTTGCTCCATTTGTAGAATAGTGTATTATAGAGTAAAAGCAGTATTATAAATGTAATTTAAAAGTTTGAAAGCGTTCATTCTGCAAGTTACGGTTTGAAATGAACGTTGGTTCTGTGCTCTGGACACTTGACTGCTTTGATATCATTGCACTAAACTGCTACACACACACACAAGCAAGGCTTCACATGCAGCCAGGAACAAAATGTCAATATTTACAATTAAAATGCTTGTGAAAAGTTTTACGGCTATCCGAGTCTTGTTTTAAAGACAGACGTGCAACAAGGAGTCGCAAACTGAAGTCATGTTTATTTTTAGTTCACACAATCCATGCGTCAAGGAGCACATGGAGGTCAAGTTGATCAATGACTTGAGGTGCTCGGGACCTAATGTGACAATTTTGCTTTGAATAAACTGCAGAGACAGTACAATGGACAGAACAGCTACCTAGCAAGGAAAGAAGGATGGAAGGAAATACAATGGAGCATAAAATGATTTCAAAAGAAAAAAAAAGCTGAAACATCGTCAGCAAATCCAGTGCAACCCAACACATGTTCTGCTATCTGAAAACAGAGAAAATAATAAAAACAAGGGCACGGGTTAAAAATGATATAATTTGCATCTCCTGATCATAATTGAAATTAACACACATTTTCCCTGAACATTTACTTTTGCACAGTACCTCAGAATTGTATAAATTACAAAATGGAATATTCCCTTTCCATCAGACATGATTTACTTGGTAAAACCCCTGAATGAGTGAAAGGCAGAAAGCACTTGAACATTTTATATTGCTACATTTATTTAAAATAAAAAAACAAAGCTCATGTTTGCATATCCTCTTAGGTGTGGGGGTTCTCAAACCAATAAAATCGCATTTTCTCAGCAATAGCACCAAATATGACATGGCTCCAACAGTCAGCTGGCAGCTTTTAGAAAGTCAAGTGATTGGCCTCAGAAAAGGGCAAAGTCGTAAACAAGTCTAAATGGAGGGCAGACATTTTTGTCTCTGCTAAGATTTCATCTTGTGGAATAGATCCAGGTTGACTAGAAAGGATTAAAAAGAAGACTAGGTCTTCCACACATGCTCCCGTTTAAAAATAGATCCACTTAAGCAGTGTGTACAAAGCTCATATAAAATGGTATATAGCCTGTTGGGGGGGAGGGGGGGGGGGGGGGTACTTCTTTCGACATGCAGCACCAGCCTGCCTGTTTGGTCTAAAAAGAGCAAAATGTGTGCAGCACTAAAACAAAAATGGACAGGAAGTGGAACCCAGATAGCAGTGAGACAAGCGGACAAATGTTTCCAAGTTAAAGTGCCACTCCAGTCTGCACGCTCCTTCTAGGCCAGCTGATGAGGAGCTTCAAGCATCTCCATGAGGAAAGTGTCAATGGGCGTGTCGCCGATCAGCTTGAAGAAGAACAGGTGCTCCAAGCACTTCAGGCCGATGGAGCGCAGCGCGGGCAGGCGAAGGAGCAGCTTGGCGAACCTGGCACACGACGCGCGCCTGTCAAGCGCCTGCTGCCGCTTTGTCTTGGAACGGGTCCAAAGAAGAAGAAAAACGGGAAGCCCACATACCTGCCCTGCTGCTCAGGGTACTTGTGTTTGCAGTAGGCCTCCAGCGAGGCGTAGACCTTCTCCCGGAGCAGCTCCACCTCCCCCGTGTTGGACAGACCTTTAGCATCTGCAGCAAAAGAACACATTCAACTGAGGAGTTCTCTCATTGTGAGTGGAAATGCAGCATGCTAGGTGGTTTAACGCGGTTTCTTCTGGACTGGTTTGAGGCAGTTAGACGTTTGTCCAAGTGGCGTCACCAAATTCTGCAGGCAGAATTGGTAACAAGATGCCATCAGCGGGCTCACCAGGGTTGAAGAGGACGATGGCGCGAAGGCAGCCCAGCTCCGTCTTGTCCATTTGCATATCTCTCATCTTGTTGACAAGCTCGGTGAGAACCCTGACGGACGACAACAAGGCTTTCAAAATACGGTCAAGTTTTGTGAAAAAAAATTAGAACCAAAATGTCATGTTACCTGTCAAATATGGCACCAACCTCCGCACTTTGCACACTCTCCCTGTGTTCAAACAAGCACGATTACAATGAGGACTTTTGTGCAGATTGACACAAGTCTAAGTAGCCAAACCTGTCAAAGATGGCGCCAACCCCTGCGCTGTGAGCACCATCGCGCTGCAGCTCTGAGGTGAGCAGGACGCCGTCCTTCAGGGCGATGGAGCGGTGGGAGAAGGAGGCAATGAGGAGCTCGTTCCAACCTGGCAACACCGGTGTTAGGGTTACATGAAGATCATTGCTTCATACACATTAAGAACACATTAACCAGCCTCTGGATTTTTATTTATCTCTATTTAAAGTGTGTAAGAGATGAGGCACCTGCACGCAGAAGGATGACCTGGTCATCAAGGGGCAGCTCACAAAAGTGAGGGATTCTCTTGGCCCATTCCACCAGGGCGAAAAGCTGCTTGTCGGCGGTCTGGCAGATGTTGGTGACCGCGTCATGGGGCTGAAACACACACTGCTGCGTCACCTTGGGCACTTTGGAAGTTTCACAAGCAAACAACAAAACCGTCAAAATCTGGTTCACACTGATCAGTGGCCCTTAGCAAAGAAACAACGCTCATGTGGCCTACACTTGAACCAGAGTTGTTGAACTTCTCGAAGCTCGGACAAAGAATTTACACTATTTTGAAATGAGGATGTAACATTGAAATGAGGATGTAACATAAAATGTGAAAAAAGTGAAGCGCTGTGAATACTTTCCGGATGCACTCTAGGCGAGTTAAAAAAACCACCCGTGCAATAATAAAGGTTTGATGGACTAAATTATTTCAAATATAATCAATCTTGATAAAGTTAGACGAGAGTCACAGAACAGATTGTGGAGTTGATAGTAGCCTACAACTGCTGTTCATGCGCCATTGAATTCAACTTGCGCACCACTGAACACCAGTTTAGCTTTTACACTGGCAAAGAGCCAAAGCAGAGCTACACGTCTTTCTCCAAAGCTCCATGTGACATAAGGTCGCTGGCTTCCTGCCATTAAAAGGGCGGTTGAATGTTCATAGCAGGCCTCCAATGAATGACGTAATAAACCCCCCCTCTCTGGACAGACAAAGGCTTGCTGCTCGTCTGGCACCAATTAATAGGGTGCTCCAAGTGGGGTGCTTGTGCAGCAGACGAAATGTCAATCAACTGGTGGTAAACTTTGGCTTGAGTTTCAAAATTGCTGTGCACCAGATGAGTATGCTCACGTCATCAAACGCTGTTTATAAGTCAATATAAAATAGTGGTGGGGTTTTTTCGTTGCTTTGCTCAGGCTGTTTCCAGAAAAACATACAAAAAAAACGACGTCATTTTTCTGCATTGTGTTAACAACACAACTCACAGAGTTGCCCGCAGAGCCTCCGTCAGAGTGGAGCTCAGTCTTCAGCTCCACCGCAGTCTCCGCCTCCAAGATCTTCTCCACTGGCATCTCCTCATTAATGCCCATGCTGAACTCCAGCTCGCCTTCCCGCTCACGGTTCCTCTGGCGCTCTTCCTGAACCGCTGCATCACACAAGGCAGGAAAGAGTGCTCAGGATTAAGACAAAACTTATTTAAAATATCTTCACTTGGTTAGTTAGTTACTAGTTTTGTTTTAAAATTTAATTGAGCCAGGAATAAACTTTTTTTTTCTTTAACATTTTAGTGAAAGTCATCCAGTATTGACCTGGCACTTGCATTTGGCAAGATGGGGAAAGCAGCCGCAAGGTTCATTATGAAAATGCTTTACGCGTTGGAGAAAACATTAAATCTAAGACACATTACAATACAAATAGCATCTCAAAAATATCAATGCCATACTCATCCAACCCTCATCTTTTCCATCTTCTTTCATCCACCTTACCACTATTGAAAGATGGAGAAAGGGGAGAGTTGGGAAAATAAAGGGGAAAACAGAGGTTAGATATTTAAACCCAACCTGACGCATTTTTGTCTCTACTACATTTCTAGACTATTTTAAGCCCTACTACCACGAAACTAAAGAGTGATTAAGCAGTGTAGGGCACCTTGCATCATGGTGCTTTCCCCCTTCTTTTGCTGCTTGGTTATTTTGTGTTCTTGTTTGTTTGGTTTTTGTTACTTTAAGAGACGCGTTTTGCAATTCGAAATCTGCATACCTTCCCTCTTCATGCCCATGGCCAGGCACTTCTGGTAACGGCAGTACTGGCAGCGGTTGCGCTGGCGTTTGTCCACCAGGCACTCCTTGTTGTCCCTGCACGTGTAGCTCAAGTCTTTGCGGACCGTCCTCTTGAAAAAACCTTTGCAGCCCTCGCAGCTGTAGACGCCGTAGTGCTTTCCTAGTGCACAAGAACCATGATGAGAGAAACAAGCAAATATTCTTGCCTTTCAAATGGAACGGTCATTCACTCACCAGATGAACGGTCTCCACAAATGACGCACAGGCGCTTCTGAGACAACATGATTCCCGGACTGTGCGCGGACATGGGCCTTAAGCCGAACGGAGGCTTGACGTCCTCAGAGTTGCTGATTGAATGCATCCCTGACATGGCGCCGGAAGCTGAGAGCTGGACAGAATCACAGAGACAATTAACATGGTGTAATGGGGGTGTGATAAAGCACTGCCCAAAATACTTCCAGGCCAAAATAGCAGAGCGTTTTTAATGTCAGTTTACCTGACTGTGGCTGATGGGTCCAAATCCCAGAGAGGGCGAGACCATTGGAGAGTTGATAGCAAACGGAGAACCAATGACATTAGTGGGGCTGTTAGGTGCCGAGCTGTTAGGTTGCTGGGAAGACATTGCTCTTGTAACACAGGATGGAGTCCCGCCAGATGGATATCAGTCTGAGAATGACAATTAGATATGTGCAGTTATTAGTACTGCGTACATTTTATGACCACTTGCGTAATGAATTCTAACACAGGAGCTGTGTCAAACATTCTTCCTTTACAGAGTTACGGCTATCTTGCATCATCATCTTTAAAGAACATTTTATTCTAAGAGTCTAGTGTTTTTGTTATGTCAGTTGCATGAGGGTCATGCAGATTAGGAACAGCTCTCAATGTGACAATTCTAAGCTTTTAAATGTAGTATATGTTATATATTCGTGGATATGATATGATCATGAAGGTAATCGGGGTATATAAACAGCGTTTGTGAGTGATCCCAAACTCGTAATGTTGGGAGTTGGCAATGTTACAGTTAAGGATTGTTACCACGTTTGCTGGAGAAATGCTGCTCGCCAACAAACATTAACGTTGCCCGGCGTTCGCCCATTCAAATGCTAATCGTGAAATTAAATTAAAATCATATAAAACGTCTCTCAATGCACATAATACAAAATCGTCCGTCTTTGATTAAATCATCATGAAGTTAAGAGTATGAACAGTCTATCGATTGGACGCACAAGCCTTTAGCTAGTAACATTAGCCGGCTAACATTAGCAACAAACCTGGTTCGGATTGTACGTGACTCAAATTAATTAAAATCTATCTGTTTAATACAAACCTCCCCACGAAAAGCTCGATTGTCTATAAGAACCGCTTAGATTCGGTGTCTGCGTCGTAATTTAATCCACTTAGCGAAGCTTCGCAACGATTAAGGCTAACAGCTAGCGTGGCCACCATTAGCCTAGCGCTAACTTACATGGTGGGGCGAGTGAGATAATGGCAACGAACGAGTTCGCTCGCAGGTCCGGGGAACTCACCAAACACAAAATCGAAGCATTGTTGGATAGCTCGACTCTGTGTCTTGATCGAGCTTCCCGGGGAGAGCCAACAGACAGCAAGGCCGCCGCTCAAAGCCAGTTGCCTTCAACTTGACGCTGCTGTTGTTTACTGGCCATGATGGCTCAGTGCCAGCTCCGCTCGAGCCAAAATGTCTCCTGGGACCACCCAGTAGCGCGGTCACGTGACAGCGGCGCACAAGGTGAGCTGGTGGGAGGCGGGGTCCTTGTTCTGTATTAATTAGGCCAGAGGTCCCCAACTTTTTTTGCGCCTCGAAACCGGTTACGTGTCAGAAATATTTTCGCGGACCGGTCTTTATATAAATAAATAATACATTTATATAAATAAATATTACATTTATAATAAATTTATAAATACGATGAAATAAAATGATACGACTGGCATAAAAACAACTATAAACGACATCATTGTTTTTATTAATTATTTATGTATTCATTTATTAGTAATTATTTGTTTATTATTTATTACATTTTATTAATAAAACAACATTACGTTGAATTGGTGGGTACACTGAGCTTGTTTCTCATATGCTCTAACCCTAACCCTAGTCCAAGCCCAACCCTAACCCTAGCCCTAACCCTAACCCTAGCTCTAACCCTAAACCTAGCCCCAACCCTAACACGAGCTCTTTCCCTAACTCCAGCCCTAGCCCTAAACTTACCTCTAGCCCTCACTCTCGGCCTAACCTTTAGGGAAGTGTACGGTTTTATGGGTAGTACACAAGCAACTGTGTTGCAAATTTGTCCATGAAAAACATTTTTGGTCTCACTGGGATTTAAATTCGGGTCACTAGGGTGAGAGTCCAGAGCACTAACCACTACACTATGGAACCCTGCCTTGGTTTGATGGAGCAGCTCACAAGCAAATAGGGTATCATTGAGTAATATGTATCAAATAACCTAACCTGCATGTTACTGGAATGTGGGAAGAAAAAAAATGGGGGGGGGGGGGGGAAATCCCTCACAAATAGGCTTCACTTTATGCAAATACAGAGATAAGAAAAAAAAGCCTTTGATTGCACTATTTTACAATTTATTGCCCCATGTGAAAACATGTGGTTCTTTACAGAATGACAGGCATGAGCTTCCAATTGGGAGGCATTCATAGCAATCAAGCTAGTGGAAATAGCTTCTTATCCAGAGTGTCACAAGGCAAGCTCAAGCATGAGGGTTAAAACAAAAATAGCTAAAAAAAGAAATAAAATAAAAGAAGTCGACACTTGAGTCAAATCAATAGTATCAGCTGGAACTGGTGTATAAAAATCATTGATTTTATAATCATTGAATAATCATTCACAGTGTCACCACGTGACCTCTTTGTGCTTCTAATGCTCAACAATTTTATGAATGTATCATCAGATTCCTGGTGACTGTGTGTAAATGTCAACAATACAGGAGAGACATTGTGTACTAGCATGCAGTTCTAAAGAGTGACAAACGAGAAAAACTGCTTTGGTAAGAGACATTCCTGAAGAGGAGTCTCTCAAAAGGACAAGAGGAATTCTCAGTGCTTTAGTGGCGCCATTGCTGCTACTGCCTCCTCTTCATAATTTAATTAACTGTACAGGACCCAATACATATAAATATATAATGCAGTTTTTCTTCATGAAAATATATCATAATGAAATGGACCAGAACCCTTCTGCTAATTTCAGGTTTGTAACTTGAGGGTCTTTTAACATTTACAAATGCAGAGAATAATGAAATTTTAGTTGCGTAAAGACTAATATTTAGAGTTATGGGTCCCCTGCAATTTTTTTTTTTTTTGCATTTCTCTTACCTAACAACTAAGCTGTCACTCCACAGAATTCTGCTCTATCATACTGGCGTTTTCCAATTTCCACTACATTGCACTTAAGAAGACCCATGAAGAAGCAAAGGACTACTGTCGATGGACACACATGGACCTTGCCACTATCAACAACGTAACAGATATGAGCGATCTGATTGCCTCTGTTCCAAATGACACCATCAGAGCGTGGATAGGACTGGAGCTGGGAGATGTATCGAGATGGCATTGGGCTTGGCCTAACCAAAAAGTAGATTTCTTGAATTGGAAGGTGGGAAATCCACAAGGATTAGCTCAACATTCATGTGCAGCTATGGATTCACAAGGAGAATGGTTTGAAAGTGAGTGTGAAACCAAGAGGAGCTTTGTTTGTCACAGTAAGTACAAACTGAGAACTGTATAATCTGAAAATTGCAGTCATTCTTTGACCAATGTCACAAATCACGCTTTCAAAAAATCTCAGGCAACAGTGATGCTCCAAGAAACTACATTTTTGTTGCCAACACAAAATCATGGAGGGATGCCCAAAAGCACTGCAGGGATTTATCTTTGGATCTGGTCAGTGTAAGCTCAGCAGAAGAAAACAAGGAAGTCCGGAACGTCTCCACAGCTCAAAACTTATGGATCGGCCTCTTTCGAGATTCCTGGAGGTGGTCCGACGGGAGCGAGTCATCATTCCGCTACTGGAAACGACGGCAACCAAACAATCGTGATCAAGATTGTGTTGCTGCTGTATTCAAAGATGGCGGACAGTGGAATGATCTGAAATGTGGCAGTCAACACACCTTTGTCTGCCAAGGCCGTAAGTTGACACGTCTATTAAACTATACTCAATATCATTCAACCCTATTGTAAAATTATAGAAGCTATAGTAATTGGTGAAGAAATTAACACGATGGTGGTAAAGCATTTTTTCCCATTAGACAAAAGTAGTGCCTGACTTAAGTAAATTAAGCTCCTCCCCTAAGTTATCATAGTTTCTTGGTCCCAAGACTTTCCAACATGGCACCAAAGCAATACTTTTATCTTAGGCTTGGATTGAGAACATCAAAAGGACAGGTTCTCCAAAATATCAGCAAATTGGCAAATTCGCTAAATCGGAACCACAAATATTCAAGGCCGCTCTGTGTACTTTTTGTTTGTTGGTGTGCTGTGAGATTTTTCTAACATCAATATGTGCCTTGGCCCATGAAAGGTTGGCAGATGTAAACCCTTGAAAATGGCAGCCATGCATACTGCTGTCAAGTGTTTAGTCAGTCAAAACATTTATGGTGCCAAAGAGCAACTTTGTTTGTACTACTCACTACAAAAAAAAATTCTTTCGGCAATATATCTCTTTCGAATGTATATTGGAGTCGCATTTGCCATTGCTCTATTGTGTTATCTTTTCGCACAGCCAGGAAAGTTCCAACAACAACACCTTCGACCAACTCAGAAGTGGTTCCATTTAATTCCACAGCAGCTACTTCTACCCAACAATCAAATCCAGGTATATTATGTGTCATACTTGCAATGAGCACAATGTAGTACAACTGCAAACAAACCTGTAACAAAAACATTTCTACGCCAGACGATGCTTCTAGATTTACGACACAGGTGGGGACACTGAACGCAACACAGTCATCCACTGTAACACCCTCTGGAAGTAGTCCTCCTTTGACTTCAGGTATACTTGGTATTTAATTTAGTTTTAATTTTAAAGTGAAAGTCAAGTAAAAAGGAAAAAGTCTAATCAAGGTATAGTAGTTGTTATTAAGTATGCTGCCTTCCAGTGGAAAGGAGAAGTATGGCAGCTCTGAAAACTTGGTTTAAAAGGCATATTAGCTATTCTACACAAATTTACAAGATGAAGAAAACATGTAGTTGCTAACCTTTTGCCCTTTTCCTCTCTTCTCACAGAAAACCTAATATTAATTCGTGAAAATATGACTTGGATGGACGCCTTGAGTTACTGCAGAGAGCACCACATGGACCTCGTCTACATCACCGGGCAAAGCACTCAGGATCAAGTGGCGCAGATGGCACAGAATGCCACATCATCCCACGTTTGGCTCGGCCTGCGCTACACTTGCACCTTCGACCTTTGGTTTTGGAGCGGTTCGGCCTCTGACTGTTACCAGAACTGGGCTCCTGGACAAGGTCCACCAGAGCGTGCTCATGAATGTGGAATGACTGGTGCCATGTTGACCACAGGGAGGCAGCAATGGGTGGGCTTGCCTGAGACACAGCAACTGAACTTCATCTGCCGGGACTGTCCTGGATAAGAAAGATTTTTAAATTTGCCTCCAATTTTGTTGAGTTTTCGTCACAGGTTTCATCTCGCTGCCATTCGCTTGTTCCACTAGAGCGGCGCATTAGTGTGAGAGGATACTCGAGGTCTGCCTCCTCCATTGTTTGACGTGAATGTCATTAAATATGAAAACACTGCGGCAAGCCGGCCGACACATTCATGAGCAGAGAGAGTGACATGAGAACATTGATCCGCTGCTTTCACCCAGGGGTTAATATTTGCATGTTGACCCCGACTGCTTGTGCTCAAGATGCTTTTTTTTAGGACCACCATGGTTCCGATGCAGACGGCCTGCTGCCCCCCAGTGACCTTGTCCACAGTGCTAAGGTCTACGGCGATCAGCCATAACCGTGGGAATGTTCACAATAATCTTAACTGCTTTACTGATCATTTAATTGTGAAAAAATGAAAAAGTGTTATCTGCAAAATAGAATATAATAAATACAAAACGGAAGTTTATAGCTACATCTGAACTGTTTCTTCATGTTGCTATTATGATGATGATGATGATGACCATCTGACACGTTGTGATTAATTCATCAATGGGGCGAGAATTGTTTTCACAGATAGACATAGTTAAAAATAGGTAAGACAAAGAACAGAAGTGACAAGTTATCTAAGCAGTACTTAATGCAACTGTGATATGATTTCTGATTTGGTGAGGATATCATTTTATTTCCTGATTTGGTTAGGGATATCATTTTATTTTATCTATCTCATCTATCAATCCGTTCATCCATTCATTCGTTCGTTCATCCGCCCGTCCATCCATCCATAAGATAAAAAATTAATGCTATATACATACGTATAATGGAAATAATTAAAATAAATTAAATAAAAAAGAATAATTAAAAAAATTCATAAATCTTTAACATGAATAGAATTGCTTATTTTTTTTGTTCCCGTTTGCCATGAAGTGAATTAAATACATAATACCGTCTGTACTGATTACTTAGTATATATAAAAATAAAATGTTAATATATCTTACACTTTTTCTACAAACTATAATGACCACTTTGAATCTAGAATAGCAGTCTGTCCATCCAAATTTGAAGATGCAGACTAAAGACTAAAGAGCAGAATGGAAAAAGAAAAATCATATTTCAATAGTGTGCTTTGTGAACCGAATCAAAAAAGCTTTCAAACTTTTGTAATTAGCATTTTGTGATAGTACATCTCTATTGCAAATCCCAGGAAATAGCATTTAGGTATAATTTCAGATAATCCGCCCCCCCAACCTTGTAATCGTATACAGCTTTTGCAAGGCGGCTTTTTGCATCCCCAATGAGCTTCTCGTCATTTGTCAATTACCACGGCCCATTACGCATGAGTGTGTCATAGCTGAGCTTCGACTGGCCACTGAGCCTCCCATCAGTTCAATGTTAATGTCCCATTGGGTCCACTCCGTCCGTTTGTGGACCATCTCCACCCCGGAGCCCCTCACCATCTTTTCTCACCCTCCTTTCCTCTTGTGTGCTGTCCAGCTGGCTCTGACCCCTGACCTCTTTACCCTCACTCCTGACCTTTGCGGGACATTCCCACGCCACACCCTTTTGTGTAATGCTCCCCATGGTAACTCAGCAGGCACTCCCTTCGCATCTTTAAAGATGACCACAACGGGTATCTTTAACTCGTAATAGTGTGATGCCGCCAAGTTTGGCATTTGGCCACAATATTAGGTACACCTAAAAATGAGACCCTTGACTGAAACTGAGACCCCTGACTGAAACATTCTACCTCGGAAGATATCAGTTATAAGTTTGATCGACACTGTCAGAGAGATAAACTCTGCACTGTGGTAAATTTGGGTATTGTATGAAGTTGTGCAAAATATTAAAAACAGTAAACGACAATATTACCTCTCTTACACATTGCAAAACAGAACATTATTATTTTTAGTGAAGGATTTTGAAGAAATCCATTCAGTGCTTATTCTCATGAATATTATTTGGGGAAAATATATGTAAATTTATAATTTTGCAAAATAAAAAAATATTGTATAATTTGGACCAGCCTAATAATATGCTATTTTTTTTTCTTTCTACAACATCAAAATTTGGAAAGACTTGAGATGAGCACTTTTTAACTTTACATCTTGGTACCTGTCATGCGCACTGCCGTCATTCTTTTCTTCTCTGCGTTGGAGCCCCCCATCGCCACGAAGCCCTCCCTTCTTTTCCTTCTGTCACTTTCACAGCTAATTGTAGAAAAGCAGATTTTCTCCTTTGAGGCCCAGTCGCTTAGGTAACCCCGCTCCTGCATGAAATGAGATGGATAGATGGGAAGTGGCGAAGAGGGGCACATGAGGAGGCAAAACGGAACAGACAGCGCTCGAGGTCGGATGCACACGCCTGTGGACTTTAACGAGATTCATTACGAGGTACATAGATTAGATATTAAAGGACACAATGTTAATAACTGGGACAAGAATGAAAATGCATATCTCAAGGTTTTGTAAGTACTTAGAATTTCTTTTGCAGAGAGGAATCGGCTTTTTTTAAGAATTCAAAAGTTTGATTGTAACCTGCTTATTCACTTAAATTGGAACAAATCGTTGAACATGCTGCACAATTGATGTTATTTGTCTTTAAATTTTCCCTGTTTTAAGCTATTTCAGTGTCTACTGGTTTTGCTGTGACCGGGAGTCTGGGACTGATTGTCCAAACGCAATTCTTGTGCTCCACATCCAGGAGTTGTGGGTGGACATCAGGCCCCTGACTCTCACTTATACACTTTGTAGTCCGCAGTGACTGACTTCACGGGAGGAACTAAGGAAAATAATTTCCCCCCCAAAAAATGGTTTGACTTTCTGTGGTGATTGGCCTAAAGACACGTGTTTGCCTTGCCTTATTAAGCTGGACGTTACATTTAAGAGTGAATAGAATTTTGATGCAGGCTGCTTATTAGGTTGATTTATTTTACAATGTGGCAAGTTGTAAGAAATTAATTATAATTTTTTTTTTATCTGGTTTTGGGAAAGTCCGCTTTATATTTTATAATAATATTAAAATTATTAAAAGACCAAAGATGCTCATGAAATATAACCTACAGCACCTGTAACATAGACTAATAGTAAAGTATGTTACAAAAACTGATCCTATTGGTTCTGTCTTAAACTGTAATTGGTCTCTTCAGTGATTTACAATAAAACCTGACACTTGACTCTTTTGTGTTATTGTTGTTGTTTTTGTAATTAAGGGGCTTACACAATGCAAAGTTTGATTGGGCTTTGGGAAACCCTCATGGCTTGTGTCTACAGGGCATGAAGAGGATAATCTTTCTGAACGTAAAAAAGTTACATAAAAAAGTTACAGTCTATCAACTCTAGTACCATGCATCCAGAAATAAACATTATTTTCAGCACACAAGCAGGTTTTAAATCATCTTATTTGGTCTGCAAAATGTCACTGGAACAACTATCTACAGTATAATGTGCCCTGAGATTGGCTTTTATAATAACTCAAAGAGCTGAGACTACACTTTAGGTAAATAATTGAGAGAGGAATGTATTGTGGATAAGTGCAGTGGCCATTATCAAGAGATATTGTCAAATTAAAACTAATGCTGAGAAAACAACACAACTCTTTGTGTATTTGTCACCAACACACAATAAGACACTTGGTTTCATTATTATTAAGAATATTTGTGATAACTAATGATAAATAATTTTTTTTTAGTGATGTTAACACCATTCATTAGAATCATTTTCTGCATGATGAAAAAACCTCAAAGACAAATTGACAAAAAAGCAACTAACTACTGTGAATCTTTGCTGATTATTCATTCTGTGTCTAGGTGGTGAAATACCGAGACAGAATCATCCATTTCTGTTGTCTTGCATACTAGATATACAGACGCCTATTATAGACCCTCTTTATCTATAGCATAGATCCTCACTTTCATATTACGCTCCTGGATACCCACTAGACGTGGCGGTAAGCTTGTTGCTCATAGTTACACAGCTAGGAGAAGCGACATGAGGGGGAAAAAAAAAAAATCGATAGGGTCCAACCACTTAGTTGCTTGGTTAATTAGAAAGATAACTTTTGCAATTTGTCTTCCAAGAGCAACAGTCTAACAGCAGTATGACTTGACCCCCATGACTCCCGCTATTAAACAATTTAGAGTTTTTAATTAGTCAAGCATGGTTTTGGAATGTGGTCTTGGCCTTTGTACCATATTATGCAAACTTCTGGAAATGAATTTATAGGAATTATTTAACCTGTACATACAACCCATAACCACTGGGCGTCACTGTTTTGAAGAGTAGCATTTAAAGCTTTCCTTCAAGAGCATGAACATTTAATAAAGGTTTTGTGATGGTGACAATTTTTTTTCTATTTCCTTAAGGAGGGAATTATTTTGGATCTTCCAGGTTCCACTGTCTGTAAAGTCAAGTGCAGAGTGTGTATGGTGAGATCACACATTTGTGGTCCACGACAACATGAAAACAAGAAATCGGATGTTTGCCTACAGCTTTTTGCACACACATGCAAATATGAATTATGATGTAGAGTGGAAATGCTTTCCACCTGCTGGAACATACAAATGACCGAAAGCACCTATTAGATAAAAAACAAATAAAATGTGGTTAACACAACTTTTCTCATGTGCATCCAAGAGACTGACAGCCATTGCAGTCCTCACACTCCTAACAGAGTTTGTGGCTGATATTGAGGACTTGAAGAGTGTTAGTAACTTAGTAGCTCTCCACTCTCAAGTGGGAGGAGGGTGAGGGGGTTGCTCCTTCAAGTGGCATAAGTAAAAGCTCTATTCATCTGCAATGTAAACAATGCAAGGAGACTTAGTATGTGGAGTTGGCGATTCCTAGCAGCCTAGTGATAAAAGACGTTTGGCTAAAAGCAGCAGGGAATGTCAGTGAAATGCAAGTTGTGTTATCACTTTGAAAATTATACTGTGCAAATCTGTCATTCCATAGGAAGGCCTTGTGTCATTTATAAATATGGAGGTGGAGCTGTCAAAGTCATTTACCTAATATAAAATATATATTAAATATATATATAAAACCGAATACATCTTCATTTATATAGTGCTTTCAAAAGAAATTTACAGAAAATACCGTATAACATAGAATGACAATACAACTGAAAAAAAAACCACATTAAATGAAGTAACACGAGACCAAAATTTGAAGCCCAGGATAACAAGCATCTTTTTATGAGGATTACTTAAGGTAGGATTCCAAAAGCAACAAATTTGGAATTTAAAATCAATAGCCACAATTTTCTTAATAAGCAAAAGGAGAGAAAGTGAAGAGAAAAAGGTCAAAACATGTTGTTAAGTTGTAGTTGTGATATACAAGGAGGCTCTAAATAGGCTATCAGTTAAAAGTTTTTAATTTTTTTTTTATAATATGAACATAAACTAGGCCCAAAGTATAAATTAGAAATCTGAAATCGATAAAATCAGATGCATTCATTCTGTTATGTCCCTCCCCTCCAGGGTGACTGAGTTTTGGTGGACTGGTTTGATTTAGCTTTCCAGCTGAATATATTTATTCTGAAGGTTTTTTTTTTTCCCCTTCGTTCACTGGCTTTGCCGTAAAGAAGCTGAGAGAGGTCTCTGTGCTCCACACAGTCGTCCTTAAAGTCGCAGACGGCCTGCCTCCTAACATCTGCTACGCGATGGAGGAGGGAGAGGAGGAAAAGTGCGAAGATGAGATGATTTTCAGTTTGGCACAAAATGTTTATATCAAATTTCAGGGTAAAGTGGACAGGGGACAAATTTTGAGCTACATATCACTTTTAATCCATTGTGGTCCAAAAAGTTGTCTGTCATTTTAAAGCTGTAATTAGTTGAGAACATTAACCAGAGAAAACAACGGCCAGAAAGGAGAGAGCGATGGAGAAGTGAAGAACAAGCGAGGGCTTATGTGCTGATATTATTCTAATCTCAGAGGCCCAGTCCAAAGTAAGCAACATGGGAGGACTTGAGCATCACTTCAATGCAGACCCATCAATGGCTGCTCTGTCCCGGCCCTCCGACCATAAGACATTTTGTTACGTTTGAATCTGAGGAGGATATATGCCAGAAACATTAGTCAGCTGCAAAACCAAAAAGTCAATGCTTACCATCTTGGCATGTAGAAAGAAACGTTCTTTTGAATTAACAGACAAGAATTAGATTTTACATGTTAAAGGGGAAGTCAAGTGGATTTTTTTCTTTGCAATTAAAATACGTCCTATGAGCCCACATACGATGTTCTGATTAATGTTGTGATTGTGGAATATGAATCAAGCATTTTTATGCATCCCCGGGGGCGGCCATCATGCCGCTTGCTGTTGACTGGAAGTGACATTACAGCGCCTAAGGAACGTCAGAACTCATCTGATTTCTGGATTTGGTTGGGTGTTTTCCCTGCTTCAGACCTAAGGAGTAAGTATATTTAAATAACATAAAACATCTACCACTTCCAATAAATTCTGAGAGTGTGGATTGAAATCTTGGATTTATATTCTGTCTGATCTTTGGCTCACCACAAGTCGTGTCAATAACACTTTTGAGTTTTTAGTTTAGCAACATATGGCACGGCAAATATGCATGTTTTCCCAAGGCTGTTTGTATTTTGTCAGGTGTGGAATATCGTTGATTAAGGTCGGGCCTCTCTCAAAAGGCCAGGGCAGGGTCGGCAGTGAGATGGGGGGGGAAGGTTCAGGAGAGTGGTGTAATTTGCACTTATGAGATGTGGGCATAATGAGGAGAGACAAATTTATTGGACACTTCTGGATGGATGGATGGATGGATGGATGGATGGATGGATGGATGGATGGATGGATGGATGGATGGATGGATGGATGGATGGATGGATGGATGGATGGATGGATGGATGGATGGATGGATGGATGGATGGATGGATGGATGGATGGATGGATGGATGGATGGATGGATGGATGGATGGATGGATGGATGGATGGATGGATGGATGGATGGATGGATGGACGGATATTTTTTGAGTTTTAATATTTTTAGTTTTATACCTTTTACTCAATTATTTATTTCATTTTCAGTACCATTTTATTTCATTCACTTTTTTTAATTGAAAAATACATCTAAAAAAAGACACCATAATTCATTGAATGTGCTCTGTGATCAAAATAGTCTTAATTATTACTCATTAAAAGGCCTGCATGTGGCAGTGGCTGGAAATGTTGTTGCACCTCTGCAAAATGTCACTCATGCCCGCTTGCTTGCAAAGCCTGGACTAACTTGTCTTCATGTGGTTTACAAAAGGAGGGATGGTGGGTGGCCATTTTGGTCCAAGATGCAGAACCACACCGCATTCCTTAAAATGTGCTGGATGTTTGGTCTCTTACATAACGGTGGCGTAGTTACATCTCATTAATGCCAACAGACGACCGATTCATATAGCGAGAGATTCCTGTCCCACAGAGTGGCTACTGAATACCTGCAGTGTTATGTTATATATTTTAGCTGAATCATGATTCTCACACCGGACATTCATTCAATTACTGTGTATATACATTTATATATATATATGTCTATATGTTTGTTTGTTCATAGATGAGTGACCACGTAGTATTGCGTAACGTTTTTAAAACAAGTTTTAAATGACAATATTCCAACTGGGTAATTGAATTGAACATAAATGATGGTGTACGAAATTACATTTTAAAGGGTGATCGCAATTGTAATATTGGTAAACAATAAAACTCCTGAGATAAATGAAAGATCTTAAGTCAATGGAAATCTACCCATTTTTTTTGGCGAGTTTAAATATTTTTAGAGGTGGTTGAGTAAGTGTGACCACTGGGGGGTGGAGTTGGAGGAGAGAGGATGTGGGGGTCCCTTAAGTAGAAGCGAACGTTATCCCTTGCCACTTTTCTTCTGCTTCGCTCCTACCCTGCAAGTCAGCATACAATTTTTCAATCAAATGGAGGGAGGCAAACAGAGATAAGATATAAAAATCATCAAACAGGTAGGTTCCAGTTGGGGTGGGGAATGAAATTTACTGGAATTTACAAATCTTATCAAACTTCTGTGTATAGTGTGTGGATATTGTACATGAGAAATTATGTACGCATCTAATGTAAGCAGGATTTTGAGAGTGTTACAGTAGAAAAGCTTTATCAATATTTGCAATTTCAAATTTTCTGGGTTGGCATATTGCTCACACAAGTCTTGTAATTGAAATTGGGGTCTTTCAATCCATTAACGTGTTCAGTAATTGTTTTTACACATTTTTCAGTGTAAAAAGTAACGCAAATGAACTTGCAATACAATAACTTGCGTTTTCCTATTTTAGAATTAAAATTGGTGCGCTTCAGTGCACTCACTTACTATGAAGTACACGCACATTTAATTGGTGAACAAAAAAAAATGTAGGTCATCAGGTGTTGCAATTTGTTGACTTGATATTCATTCTATTGATTCCATTCAATGGTATGACATATTTCTTTATGTGGATTTTATTGGTCATGGCTGCAGAGGCTTATATAAGCTTCTGTGGAGTGAAAGACAAACAATGTCCCACAGTTCTATACAGTCCCCCACTGTTAGTTCTCCACTCAGGTTCACCATCAAACTTCTCGCTTCCTGTTCAAAACCATCCAATATGGCCCAGGCAAGCAGATGAATGAACTATTATAGGTGTGAGGTGGAACACTGTCACATTATGTCAGCTCATATTTTGGTTAACCTTATTTGGAAATGGTGTACTAGGTTCTGATCAAATGTGAATCAGAGAAAATCCTGATCAATATGTTTATACTAATATTGTATGTTTGTATGTATCTTTTAAGTAAATGAAACAACATAGGATTAGGTTTAAAGACTCTCAAAAATATGAAATAAAATTAAAACTGTATTTTACTATTCATTACTGCCATCTACGTAAATACTGAGAATTATTTTTTTCCAGTGTATCTAAGTAGGCAATGAGTAGGCAATGATTATTAGGATTTAAGGAATTGAAGATGAAGGCAAAGAAAGAAATACATAAGCTAACAAAAATATTTGAAATAGTTGAAATAGTTGAAGACACAATTAATGACTTTCTTCTCATTTGTAGGTCAAAGCTGGCTCAACCACTCATAAGAAGGAGTTCATAATCTTAAGAATAACATACAGACAGATATTCCAAAGTCAATCTGGTTACTGCCTGAAAATGTTGTTTACGCTTGGACTTCTCCTCCTTCTCACACCATTTGCTTCACTTCAAACCAGCACCAATCAGAAGAGAAACTCTGCAGGAAATGCCTTGACTAAAACCAATGTTGCTTTCACCGTTCCAAAACAAAAAAACAGCAGTCCCGCCAAACTGAGCGGTCGTCCCACCCTAAATCCAAACATCAATCAAACGGTTTTAACGACTCCTCTCCCCAACCAAAAACCTCCAGTGATAAACGCTACAGTAAATACCAGAGGTAAACCCAGACCAACCGTAAACTCGACCACTGTGACCCCATCAGTGAAGACATCCACAGCGAGTGGAACTGTAACCAAGAAAGAAAAGCTCACAGTGTCAGTTAATCAGACAAGTTTAGCTAAATCCACAAGAGGCAATGAAGTGAAGGTTACAAAGGACAATCCTGGACGCACTGAAACCTTCAATGATCAGTCAGGATCCACGAGGTCAGCATCAGTCAATGGTACGAAAACCACTCAAGACAAACTCCAACTTAATGTCAATCAGACTGCTTTTGAAAAATCTCATTCGGACAGCAATGGGAAGATTGCCAAAGTCAAGCCAGGCCCTACCATAGTTCAAAATACTCAGTCAATATCCACAAAGTCAGCCAGCGGGACTAAAACCACCAGAAACAAGTTCTCAGCCTCTGTCAATCAGACTGTTGTGAAATCTCCCTCCACCGGAGAAATGAAGAACACTAAAGAAAGGCCTGCCCCAACAGTCCAAACTCCTCTCTCAACTTCAGCAAAGGCCTCGACAGGTTCTGCAGTTGTCAAAGAGAAGACCATGGTCCATGACAATCAGACTGTAAGTGTCAAAGATTTGAAGAAGGTTCCAACTGTCACAACTGCAAAGGCCACTGCAACCAGTGCCCCAGCAAGTGTAAAACCTCGGATCACATCCACTGTTGATCCTACAGTTGTGGTCAAATCTCCTTCTACCAGTGATGTGAAGAACTCCAAACTCACAGACCAAACCTCTGCAGACCAGGCAACTGTAAACAAGGCTCCCAGCGATACCAAAGTAAAGACTGCCCCTTCACAGCCAATCAAATTGGTTTTTGCTAATGACTGTGAATCAAGCAACACCAAAGAGCATGAGATGAGCCTAAAACCTGGTACTCCATTGGTCATGACACATAAGATCAGTTTGATCCCCACTGGCTGTACTGGCGGTTGTGAGGCCGAGATGGCTGAGTTGAAAGGACGCTTGGCCAGGTTGGAGAGAGAGATGTCTTCGATGAAGAACAAATGTATGGTTGTTAGTTTTTATTATTGCTTGGCTCTGCTTTTTCATATGACAAAACTATTTTTGTTTCCCAATCAGGTCCGTGTTCTGCAAATTGTCCAAATGATTGTAGTGACAATGGAGAATGTCAGAAAGGAAAATGTATCTGCAAGGAAGGATTCATGGGCCCAGACTGCAGTACCTGTGCACGAGGAGCCGACTGTCATAAAAGTAAGTGATTGTCTAAATGTGACAAAAATGTATTGATCTTAAATCCAACATCTAACAATGATTCCTCTGCTCTGTAACACCAGGAGAAGCCAAAGGGACGATCAAGGTAAAATTGGACACAGAGGTCCAGAAAGAGAATAAAGAAAGAACCACTATGAAGGAAAATATAGAGGACAGAACAAAAATGGTAGCGCAGGTGCAACTGGAAAAGAAGGACCAGAAGAAGGGGACTAATGCCAAGGAGACTGACACGAAATCCAAGTTAGCCACTACTGCAAAATTAGGTCTTGCAAATGCACAAATAAATGTGGATGCTTCTGAGAAGAGAATTACGATAAAAGGTTCCACAAAGCCCACTGTCCCTACTGTTGGCCAGATTTTGTTGAAGCATGATGGCAGAAAGCAAGAGGAGTCCCAAAAAGGCAAAACTATGACATCAGGTACAAAAAAGACAGACTTTAAAATGATCAAAGAAGGAACCGTGGTTAAATCATATTCAAAATCAGATCAACTCAAAGATGAACCTCACTCCAACATAACCCAGAGTGGTGTCACCAATTTAAACGGAACAGCGAAATTGGGAAAAATTCTTACCAGGATTGTGGCAACAAACAAAACCTTGGCTGGAAAGGAGACCAAGGAGCAGTTCACAGTCACTGGAAAGAATTCAACTCAATCATCAGGGTCAAAGCAGATTAAAAATGTAAAATTGCACTCTGTTGATGACAACACTGAAAAACAGACCGGTACTACAAGAGTGTCTACTGTTGAAGACATAAACATGGATCCTACCAAAACCAGACAAGGGAGATATTCAGTAACGGATGGTAAAACCGGACATACGTCCACATCTGTGGTCTCTGGTGATGACAGAAAATCAGATGCGAGCAAGAAAACTTTGCATTCTGTTGATGGCAAGACTGGACAAGGCAGACATATTACAACCGAGCACTCTGCCGATGCTAGCAAGACTGGAAGAGGGCGTGATACCATCAAATTGCATCCTGTTGTTGCAAGGACTGATCAAGGTAGACATGCTACGACTACCCAGGTGGTTGACAACAGAAATATCGATGCTAGTAAGACTGGGAAATTGAAGATTACTAAAACTTTGCACTCTATTGATGGCAAGACTGAACAAGGCAGAGCAACTACAACTGTCGTTCGTAAGACTGAACAAGGCAGACATACTGTGCATTACGTTGATGACAGAAAGACAGATGCTACCAAAACTGAAAATGAGAGAGATACTGGAGCAGAACGTTCTGGACAAGGCAGTACTGCACATTCTGCTGACAACAGAAACACAGATGCTATCAAAACTGGGCAAGGTAGGAGTACCAATACAGTGGTCTCTGTAGATGCCAAAACTGGAAAAGGAAAAGATACTTCAACTGTACATACTTCTATCGATACCACAGATGCAAGCAAGATAGGAAAAGGCAGTGTCACAGTGAAGAGTCAATACATCGTGGATGCCTCGGTTGTAGCTACTTCAGAGAACAAAGCTCGAGTTTCCCAGAGCCAAACAACTACCCATGGCGGCTCTATGACGAGTGCCACAAGAATAGGAGGATTGGGTTCTGTGAAGGTTGTAAACATCTCTTCCCATAGCTTCATCATCTCATGGTCAGCACCACAAGGAATGTTCAAGAACTTCACAGTGATCAGAAGAGAACCACAAGCAGAAGGCGATGAGGAGGACTTTCAAGAGTTTGAAGAGGAAGCTTTTGGGGGAGAGAATGTTCAGGCAGCAAAAAATAAAATGGAGGTCCAGGTACACAAGGAGAGCACTTCCTCTTCAAGTAAAGTTGTAGCATCAAGAAGTAAAACAGAAACCAAGAGGATCATGCTGGCGGTGCCTGGAAATGTGCGATCTGTGGAGTTTAGTAACCTCCGCACAAACACACGCTATGTCCTCTACGTATATGGAACTGCAGTGGACAGAAAATCCAAGATTCACAAAATTATTGCAACTACAGGTAAAAACAAAATGCAACCATTGTGACTAGAGTCATTGAATGCATCCAACACTCCTCGTTTTTCTTCTTTAGGTCCCGAGCCAGCCACAGATATGGTTTTTAGCAACATAACAGAGACCTCACTGATGGTCTCCTGGTCCAAACCCAAGACGACAATAACGGGCTACACAATCACGTACACCCACATTGTCACAGGTCTGTAAAAAAATGCCGACTACTAAAATACATAACCGCTAGAATTGCATAAATCCATACTTTTTCTTTCAAGGTGAGACCCATTCGGTAAATCTGGACTCCCGACAGACTCATGTGGTTCTTTCCAAGTTGTCTGCTGGATCTTCCTATATAATCACTGTCACCACAACGCAAGGCAGAATCCAGAGTGATGCTCTTGTGTCCATTATCACAACAGGTAAAAAACAAATTCCACATCTGCTCTCAAATTATGAAAGTTAGGTGCAAACGTGTTGTTTCTCATCTGCAGTTCCCGCACCACCAACCCACCTCCGAGCTATTAATGTGACAGACACCAGAGCAGTGCTACAATGGACTCCCAGCTTGGGCAAGGTAGACCGTTTCATCATCAGCTACGAATCCTCCAAGAGTGAGTTCAGAAACTCTAATTGTCCTAATGAAACAATTTCACTGACTACAAAACTAGCTAAGTAAATCTTCTCCTTCCCATAGCTCCTAATGTCACCGTGACCGTGATGGTATCTGGAAACTCAGTGGAGCACCAGCTGAGAGGCCTGCAGAGAGGCACCGTGTACACCATCAAAGTCCTAAGCCAGAAGGACAGTCTTCAGAGTGCGGCCATTACAACTAGTTTCACTACTGCAAATGGTGAGGAGATGGCGAGTTAAAGGTTGGCTTAAGCTTGTTTAGTCAGGTTCAAAAGCAGCCATTTTTTTTATTTCTTGTCAGTGGTCAAAGCCAGCGAAGTGGGTGCACGCTCTGCTTTGATTGTTTGGAGAAGTTCTACTGTGGTTTATCACAGCTACAGAATGATCTACCAAGTGGTTGGAGAGGAGGCAATGGTGAGTCATAGACCATGATTATTATTCCCAAACAATGAATCCACAACATCTTACTGTAATGATCTTGATGTTTATACTAGGAGCTAATTCTGGAGCCCACCATCACGGAGTATAAACTGACAGGGCTATTACCGATGTCACGCTATAACGTTCTGGTAGAAGGCGAACGAGATGGACATTACACGTCAATTGTTACCACGGAATTCATCACAGGTAGACCAGAATCCAAATTTGTCTGTCCACTCCAGGAATAATATTAATTATTCCAACCCATTTCACAGGAAAGCTACGTTTCCCCTACCCGACTGAGTGCTCTCAAGAGCTGCTGAATGGAGCTCTTCAGTCTGGGGAGGTAGACATCTACCCCCAGGGGAAAGATGGTCAGGTCCTAAGAGTCTACTGCGACATGGAGACTGATGGAGGCGGTTGGACGGTGAAACAAACTATTTAAATAACAAAAAAATTAAAGTCATCTAGATGCCTAATTTTTTTTTCTAGGTGTTCCAAAGAAGAATGAGTGGAAAAACTGATTTCTACAGGACCTGGAGTGAATACAAAACCGGTTTTGGAAACCTTAGTGAAGAATTCTGGCTCGGTACAGTTGAAGTTTACTTGAATAATCACCAATGAACACTTTGTATCTCACTTTGTTTTTCTGACCACCATAACAGGAAATGAGATTCTGCACAACTTGACCAGCATTGGTCCTGTGAGCTTGAGGGTCGACCTGCGATCCGGAAATGAAACTGCTTATTCTCACTATGCGAACTTTTCCATTGATTCTGAGGAGAATTATTTTGCCCTCACTGTGTCTGGATACACAGGAACAGCAGGTGAAATATTTTCCTTGAGATTGTAAATGATCAGAAGAACTTCACTGTAATTTCAAACACTGTCATTCTTGGTCAGGTGACTCTATGAAGTACCACAATGATCGTCCGTTCTCAACCCGGGATAAGGACCCTGACTCATTGGGCATCCACTGTTCCCGGGCTTATATGGGAGGCTGGTGGTATAAGAACTGCTACAAAACCAACCTCAATGGCCTTTATGGCATCAACACAAATAATCAGGTAGAGTTAACAGTTACTGGACTTTTATTCCTCCATGTCTCTACGCACTGACTAAACAGAATCAATATTTTGATTTATCCAATTCAGGGAGTGGTGTGGATAGACTGGAAAGGCAAAGACTCCTCCATCCCCTTTACTGAGATGAAGTTTAGACCATCCAGGTTCTCTCCTGCAACACATGGCTAAGGGTGATCAAGCTCCCAAGACGAACTCCAAATGAAGGAAGAGTTGTGTATCACTTTTCAACAGTTTGTTTTCTGAGTGTTTCACTTTACCGGAATCTTATCTTTGTTGATCTGTTGACATTTTTTTTTTTTTTTGGTCCGGCCCATCCAGTTCAGGGTGGCGTTTGACTCATCTCACTACTACTGTAAATATGCACTGTTTCATTCAGTTGAAATACATGTGGGTTTGGTTTTACATTAAAAACATCCCGTTACGGGAAAATAAATGTGTCTCCTCCTTTGGACCAAACACAAACATTGCCAGTAAATGTGTAATGTTGTCAAGGGCGTGTTATCATGTCCTTCGCAGGATACAGATTTAGTAAAAAAGAAAACATTTAGACCCCCTTGATAAGAGCGGTAAAACTACACACACACTATCATGTTGAGACCACCTTTAGATCACTATAAATAGGACGTCAAGTGCGAGGAAAAGCTTTGCGAAAAGGAGCAGGATCCGGGCAGACACAAGATGCCAACAGACGTTTTGGTGTTCATTGTGGGAGTAATTCTACTCATGTTGGTGAGAGTGTTCCTGCAAATTTTCTTTAAATCCGCATCAAGCAACAACTCTCCCAATGGAAAAACTCCACCAGGTAACTCTTTGCGTAATAATACTTGATGTCCAACAAAAATGGTCATGGTTACAATATTCTTATCAGAAAAAAAAAAAAACATGTCGAAATATGTTTTTGTTTCTTCTGAAAATAAAATTGAGATGCATGCTTTTCATTGGACAGTGACCCTATATAGTCTTCCTATAAATCACTGTTAAAACATGCAGTTTTTCATCAGCTTTCTTCTTTTTTTTTTGTTTTTTTTTGCTCTTTGTCCTTCTCAGGCCCTCCAAGCAGATTTCTTATAGGCAACATGATGGAGCTAACTCACGACCATCTGCCAATTCACCTAACTCATCTAGCGCAGCGTTACGGACACATCTACCAACTTAAATGTGGAAACACTTGTAATCACAAGATTGATGTTTCTTCAAATGGATTGTATGAACATGCACGGTACACACACACATCATTATTTTTTTTCTTCAGACATGGTGGTTCTGAACAGCAGTGAGGTCATAAGAGAAGCTTTGGTGAAGAAATGGTCAGACTTTGCAGGCAGGCCCGTTTCATTCACAGGTAAATGCAATCGTGGTAGCTAAGTCTTCCTCACAGTCAGGAGATCTAAGCATTTGATTTGTGAACCTACCTTTTCACAGGACGTATTGTGTCGGGTGGAGGGCGTTCCATTTCTCTGGGAGACTACAACGACGAGTGGCGAGCTCATCGTCGCCTGGTCCACGGCGCTTTGATGCAATGCTGCCGTCGTTCTTTGCATGAGGTGATTGAAAAGCAGGCGATGCATCTCTGCAAGGTAAGAACACAAGTTACGACAGCAAAAATAAAAAATAAACGCTTTTGGGCTATTTGATATTGGCAGTGGACTTAATACAGTATTGATCTTGTGCAGGTTCTGAAGACCTACCAAGGCAGTGCCGTTGATCTCTCTGAGGATTTCACAGTGGCAGCCAGTAATGTGATCACCACTTTGACTTTTGGAAAGGAAGTGAGTTTGTGTCATTTGAATAAAATAAGCACTGATCTTTAAGTAATTGATCAATTGTTTCAGTATGACAAGAAATCAACAGAGCTGCAGGAATTGCACAAATGTCTGAATGAGATTGTCGCTCTATGGGGCTCCTGTTGGATTTCCGCCCTGGACTCCTTCCCTTTGCTAAGAGTCAGTTGAAGAAATAATCATTCAGAAGTCAGTGATAAACATCTCAAATAAAGATCTAATAAAGTCTATGTCATTTGTTCTCCAAGAAATTACCCAACCCTGTTTTTTCCGGACTCATGAAAGAGGTGACCAAGAGGGACAACATCATACGCAAACATCTCAACGACTACAAGGTCATTTGTCATGGGAAATAAAAACAAAAATTCTCTTAGTTCCTACTTTAGCATTAATTTGAGAGAATTATTTTCCTGCTACTTACTGTTAATATCCTTCATGAAACAATTCATCTTGTCATCTCCTGTTTTGTCTCTTGTGCAGTCACAAGACGAGAAACCCGAAGGCACCATCACAGGCTGCTTACTCGAGGGACTCGAAACAAAGAATGGAGAGGTAATTAAGATTATTTACCCAACATTTAAACTTAATTAATCATTCTTATGATTATGTAGACAGTGATAGTCGTATGTGTTTGGTTAACATCACGACAAAATGCCTTTGGTGTCCTCGTCAGAATCATTTAGTCATTATGAATATGCAGATTTGGCTAAAGGCAGGCTATCGCTGTCCAAATCTATTAAGTGTAGGTCATTGGTGTGTTGTCCAACAGCTGCTGACAGACACTCATGTCCACATGGCCATTGTGGACCTTCTTATTGGAGGAACAGAGACCACTGCGGCCTGGCTCAACTGGACCATAGCATTCCTCTTGCACAGACCGGAGGTCATTTCAACGTCTTCATTCCTCATATATGTTTGAGTTTCTGTAGTCATTATTTACACAACTTCATGTTCTCATTTGCTCCTCTGCTGTTCCCATCAGGTCCAGACGCAGGTGTACAAAGAGCTTTGCACCATGCCAGAGGGTCGCTATCCCACATATAGCGAGAAGGACAAACTTCCCATCCTGAGCGCCCTCATCAACGAAGTGCTCCGTCTCAGGCCCGTCGCTCCTCTTGCCGTACCTCACAGAGCCATACGAGACAGCAGGTTAGAAAGAAGAAGCAGTTAATCGTGTTGAGTTTTCCGCTGAATTGAATTTCATAAAGTATCCTTATATAGTATTGCAGGTTATTTCATCCCCAAGAACACAGTGATCATTCCAAATCTTTTTGGAGCTCACCATGATCCTTCAGTCTGGAACGAGCCGCACCACTTCAAACCAGGTAAGGAACTTTTTTCTTTTTTTTACAGTATTATCATCATTCTGTCTTTCAGAACGTTTCCTGCAGGGAGGAGGGGCCTCCCCAAGAGCCTTGGTCCCCTTTGGAGGAGGTGCTCGTCTCTGCTTGGGGGAGTCAGTTGCTAAAATGGAGCTTTTTCTTTTTACGGGTTATTTGCTGAGAGATTTTTACTTCTTTCCCACTGATGCCCGTCTGCCCGACCTGAGGGGCATTGCTAGTGTTGTACTCAAGGTCAAGGAATACAAAGTTATTGCATGTCCGCGACCTGTTAACAAAAATTAAAGTCCTGAACTATCTGTGTGGCACGATTAATGTACAATTATTGATTGCAAGGTTGCTGACTAAGCAATATAAGTTTTAAACAACATATTTAATTATTTTTATTCTATTGATACTATTCTGGCAGTATTGTTACATTTAAGTCATGGAAATGTTTAATTCATTAAAAATAAAAACTATATCAAATTAATACATATGCAATATTAGTTGAACAAAATAAAAATTCGGTTCATGATGATGCACTACATATAGTATATTATCAAACACATTTTACTTACACATATGTTAAGTTGTTTTTTCAGATTTAAAAGGGAACAACATTGCCACTATGTGGAGAATTTACAACATTACAAAACTGTGATCTGAGGAACATTCAACCTTATGGGATGATTTCGAACTTCCAGTGGCAAAAACTTTATATTATGTATTATGATAGTAATAATGACAAATAGTATAAAAATAAACTACCAACTGACTTACTAATCACTGCTAAACTTTAATATTGTGGTTTTCCAGCGCCATATGCATCCACCTTACCCTTAAAAAAAAATCACTTATTTGCTACAAGCTGCCTTTTTAAATTAAATCTATAAATTTATAAGACAAGTTTTGGGAGGTGGGTGAAAACAGTTTAATGGAGTGTGTAGGCTTATGAAAATGAAACGATATGTACGGTGTTGTTTTGGAATTATGGGGGTTAAAGGCCATCAGTGTGCTTAATTTAATGTCAATTTAGAAATTATCCAGTTGATTTGGTGGAATTAGCTCAGAAATGTGAAATACATTCCAATCATTTAAAGATAATGTTGCAAATAAGTGACAGTGATATAGGAGAGATCATTATGACATCCCGACATATAAAACTTTGTGGTTCCAAACAGTGCACAATGATGAATACGTCATCACGTGGCACAAGAAGGCAGCCTCGGTTACTTAAGGTTTGTTTTATGAAATAGACATTTTCAAAGGATCTTGGCCAACAATGTACATTCAAATTGTTCAAAAATGTGGTTCCTGTAATGACGGCATTTAAAAATTTGAGAAACTTACTATGTGCGGTCACTTAAACCGTGAATGACACGTACATCTCAGTATGTAAACGTGGTTGTGCAACACAAGTCTTGTGAAAAAATGTGAACGTCTGATTGCGGCTTTAAAACTAAGAGAAGCTCACTTCCTCTTTGAGCTCACTTTTGAGAAGCAACAACAGGCTACGTTTAACTTTCTCTTCCGCACAGGACAAATGGACAAGGCTCAAGGTTGGTTATTTTGCGATTCATCTTTCATTTGTCTAATAGTTCAATTGTTAAAGATTTTTTTTTTTGGTGGTGGCAGGTGGTAAAGCATATGGCCTCCTCAAGTCTCACCAAGAAGACAAACTTAATGCCATCAATGAGGTGAGACCGGAACATTTTCAAGTCAACAACACAATGCTGAGTATCTTAAAAAATAAAAATAATGGTGTTATTTTCTTACCTTAGGCTTTTCTGACCGATGAACAGTATGCAGATGTGGAAGACCTCGCCTGCAAACTTGACATGTTCAAATGTAACAATTTAAAACTCACTAAAATTAAAATGTTAGTGTCAGTCCATTTCTAAATGTTTTCTTACTCTCCAGGCAAATATATGGAGTTTGATCTTAACGACAAAGGCGATATAGGTAAAACTACAATTATGAATTCCAATTCCAATGAGGAAATGACTATAACATATTTTTATTATTTTTTTTTTTTTAGACATGATGGGATTAAAGCGAATGTTGGAGAAAATGGGCCTGGCCAAGACTCACTTGGAGTTGAAAAAAATGATGTCAGAAGTGGCAGGAGGAGCATCCCAGACAATCAGTTATACAGACTTCCTAAATATGATGCTGGGAAAAAGACATGCCATTTTGAAACTGTGAGTAGAACGGGGCAGTTTGTCCTCCTAATTTCCATACTGTAAAATGCCTCATGGATTTTCGTGTGATTTCTTTGATTGCAGAATTTTGATGTTTGAAGGCATGAATAAGGAGGAAAAGAGACCCGAGGGACCAGCTTCTCCCAAAAACTTTTCGCAATTGCCCTGAGGGATTTTTCACCATCAAAATTCCAGAACTAACACATCATATGTTCCACTTTGTATGGAATGGATTGTTCATTAACCCGTCTTTGGATAAAAGGATTCTCTTATTTTTTTAATTGAAAAAAAAAATAATTAAAATGTTTTTCAATCACATTCTTTCAGAAATCCTGTGAAACTAACGTCATTTTAGCACATGAATAATTCAAATCCTCGCTTCTGCAGTGACCTCATCCACATCAAGCGTAACACTTCTCTGTGCTTTGTACCGGAATTAGGTTTACAAACGAGACAGGATGAATGATTTTACCTCAAATAGCGTCAAAGCGGGCTGGCGCAGCTTGATGATGAACAAAGACATTGCGCATAAATTACCAAATCACTTTGAAATCTTGCTCTTCAAGATAGTATTTGTAAATGTTATGTTCTCTATCGCACTTTTTCCCAATCTTCATTGAGCAAACATTGGTGAACATTTAATTCATGGTATAAAGCTTACATTGAAGCAGAAGAATGCTCTTTTTTTTTTTTTTTTTTTTTTTAATAAAAGACAAAGAAGAATCACAAAGCAACAATATTTTTCACCATCTAAAATCTATTTTTCCCATGTGAAATTCTAAGTTTTTTTTTTTCTGGGGAGGTTGCTGTTGTTGTAGCTACCAAAAATATGCGACCAAGACTAAGAAACACGTGGTCTAATAAGAGGGACTGGTGCGTTTGACAGCTTCTACTACAGAAAAGCACATGAGACAGCAAGTGAGAGCAAAGCAACTTGGACTATGTGGTAAAAGGCTTTACAAACTTTCTTGATATAAACTTTGTGACGTCTCTAAATGGAAGTAGCTTTTTCGCTCGTAACATCACAGTACATCAAATCACATAAAACAGTTGCTACTTTACAAATAAATTACTGTATAGTAGAACATGTAAAAAAAACAAACGTGTGCTCCTATGACCCAAAAAAAAAATAAAAAGCCACATTTACCAGGACAGCTGCCTTCGCCTTCCACTTGCGCTTCACTGAGTCGAGCAACGAGCGCAACGTGTTCCCGCAAGAGTTTACTTGGAAAATTGTACAAAAAGTTACGCACAATATTTGTTCAAATTTGACTCTTTTCCAGAAACCCATACAAAAAATGTAAATGGGTAAGAGATGAGGGAAAATATGATTATAAAATGATTACAAGAGAAGCCTTTTGAAGTGCCTTCCATTTTTGTAGGCATTCCCTTGAAATTCTCGTGAGAACAGGTTCTTTCAATGTCACGTGGATGAACATGAATGTACATTAAAAGTAGGGACAGATATAAATATATGCGCATTCCTCATACATTCCGATTGAGGTGTGTGGTCTTGCAAAGTACGTATATTAAACCTGAGAGAAACAGACCAAAGCTTTCAATATGGATCAACCAAATATATTCAAAGCGGCTGATGAAGAGCACGCTGACTCACCAGAGGAAGAACAAATCATAGAAGAAAAGTCTTTCAAAGAGACCTTGACTTTAGTCAACAGCACAATTTAAATGAGTGGGGGGAGGGGGGTTATGAATAACTTAAAATTTTTCAATTTGTACAAACACTATAAAAGCATTCCACCTATAAAATAGAGAAATATGTCAAAATAGATTGAGTTTTAATTCAAACTTTACAAGAACGTGTAGGCTACAGGTTGTCGGCTGGTTGTAAAAGAAGGAAATTTTGGTTATTTTTCCTGAGCGAAACCAAACAACTGTCCCAATTAGTGCACAGAATTATCTTAATGTATGAATCAAGGCGAGCTACATAATTTCATCCAAATGTTTCTCCTGACGGTAATGCATGAATACACAAGAAAGAGGAAGAGTTCCCTGAATAGTGAACGCTGACAATCGAAATTAACTCAGAAACAGTGCATGTGTGAAACAAACAAAAAAAAAAATTAAAAAGGGAAGTAAACGTGTTTAAAAGCAAACATATCTGCTACGATTAAAGAGAAATAAGTTTTAAAACAATGGAAGTGTATGTGAGAAGCTTTTCAGATCCTTTGCAGGTGAGATTTGATCAACACGGTGCAGCCCTCCTCTAACATTCTATGAACAGCTCAAAGCATAAAGAGAACGAAAACAAACACAATCTACGCAGATTCTGCTACCGGGTGCACATTCAGAGATATGTGTGCGTGCGTTGAGAGTGGCTCAGTCAGTGTGTGTTGAGTGCTGCACTCTGACCAAGAGGGAGAAGGATGGATAGCCAAAGGAGTAGCTGCTTATGCTGCTCAGTTACAATGCTGAAGCACCACCATCTTTCCCCTATAAGAGACATATCAAGTGGGGGCCACATTTAGAATCATTTATGGAATAGTTCAAATGGTGATTCAAATAGCTAACTGGTAGTGACAACATAAAAAAAAGTTCAAACATTTTCTAATTTATTTTGAAAGTGGGGTTTTGAAGAAAAAAAAAGAAACGATATTTGACTGTTATTGGGAAGACAATTTACAATTTTGGTATTTTAACAAGAAACAGTGATTTGACACACAAGTTGCCTTTGCGGGCCACATAAAATGATGTGCCGGGCTGAATCTGGTCCCCCGGCCAATCCTCTACAACCCTGTCTTCCTGTTTTTTGGTGTCTGAAATTTGAGTCTGCTAATGTTTTGCTTCATGACATGTCATTTTAATGGAATCAGTCGCTTTGTACCTTATCCTGGTCAACGTCACTGTCAGCAGTTATGACGATTCTTTTCTCCACACGAGTTTCTGAGGAGCCACTTTTCACAATCTGCGTCAGGGAATAAAGCAAACATAACACATATCTCAATACTTGAAAATGTGAGAGCAGAAGAACCGATTGAAAAATCAGCAGCTGACCTTTGAGATGTGTGTAGTGGTGGTAGTGACGGAGGTGCCACTGATGGTTTCGGAGGTCTGCGAAATGGACAATGTGCTTTCTTTGTCCTCTTCTGTTCCATCAACTGCACCCTGAAGACAAAAAAAAAGAAAAAAATCACATAAAAGATCAGACAACCACTATGTATGCCAACTTTGTTATATATTAGAGGTGTGCTGTGGGAAATTATCCAAGGCTACCTCAATGGTACAAGAATCATTATATTGATGAAATAAATCTCTAATAAGGTTAATCATGTTGTTTTTAGGGTTAATTAGCATCCACAGGGCAATTGCATATTAATCAAAGCAAATCAGTGTTTGCAGTGTCACTGTCGTCTTGCTCTACCCCTCCTCCATGTGTGACTCCTCACCCCTCCCCTCTCTGCTCCCAGAGAAAAGGGAAAAAACTTAAGCCCTTAACTTTGGCTTTGGAACCCAACTCTACAAGTAACCTACCATGTTGTGTCCTGCTTAGATGTTACCTCAAAAAAGAAAAGATCTCATTACCGGTGAGACACCTTGACCTTTTAAAACCACGGTAAACCATCAAATTGGGAATTGGCCCATGCCTAATGAACAGAGAAAAGTATTTTCCAAAGGTGGCTGGGACCTCACGTCTTTTACATTGTGACAAACAAACAATTATAGTGGATTTGTTGTATTCCAGTGGGAATCACCATTTCATGAACTTGAACCAGGGTATGGGGATCTGTGGTTTGGCCATATTCCTAGCAGATCTACTCACACTTTGCTGCTGCATTTTCCCATCGGTGACTTAGTGAGAACAGATTGAAGCGAACCGGGCGAGGGCCGAGTCTGGAGCCCCTACCTTTGCAGACTCATAGGTGATGGTCTTGGTTGGGACGATAGGGACTTCTGTGGTGGAGATGCCACTGGGTAAGGAGTTGGGGACAGCTGTGATGGTGACTGTGTGGGTCTGCACCAGAGGCGGCTGTAAATGGGAGCACAGCCCCGTGAGTGGCTGTTTAACCAGACACCTCGCAACCCACCGCAAACCTTTCACACCATGCATGCCTTTTCAGGCCATTCCCAGAAACAAGCCTTTCTTTGAATCATTCCCTTTCCATCACCAGCGATTACCAAAGGAAAGCAGAAAAGGGGAAGTGAGGTTCCCAGAAATGAGCAAAAGATGGTAGTTGGTAAAAGAAAGATGTTTTGTAAGCAGTGTGGAGAGCACCATCACCATATGTAAGAGCCCAATAGAACCACTGTGCAACAACTCTGGAGGATCAGAGGTAGGAACCATCACAAAATAGTAAAAAGGTTCAAGCGAGACAGAGAAAGAGCCTGACGGAGACAGGAGGCTACCTGGAAGCTGTGTATGACCTGTGGACCACCGCTCATAAAATAGGAAGCAGGGGAAGATCCAGCTATATTTCCAGAGCGTTCCGAAAATCTGGGACATGAACTTTCTTCTTTATGGGTTTCATCTAAAAATTTACTGCCGGGGTCGAGGGAGGGAAACGGTTGTACCATCTCCACCTCTACCACTGGCACCATGGATGAGCCAATCACCACAAGTGCTTCCTGATCACATGATTTGTCAAAAGCAACTCTGGTAGGAGCCACGGCACTATGATGGAGGCTCACAATGGGATTGGACTTGTTGGAAAAGCCCAAATTCTCCTTGAGTGCAGCCCTGGTCTCTGAACCTCTGCACAGCGGACTAATGTGCAGGCTCTAAAAGAAAAAAAAAGAAAAATGCCAATCCATTTAAATTTGAAAGATGTGTAGTACACCTCTTTTCCAAAAGTCCGAGAGCTTAAATCACATGCTAAGGCAACACGTACAACATTAAAATGCAACATACGGTATAGCAGGTACAAATTGGAAATCCACACAAAATGTGGATTTATAACGAGTAAAAACTGAATTAACCCAAGAGACTAAAAGCTGATACAACCCCAAACAATACAGGTTGAAATACATATTTTATTATTATTGGGACAAAAACCCCATAATAATTGTTACTATCAAACCTGTTTCTTGATACCATATTTCCTCAAATAGTGGCCTGATGGTTTTATTTTTACTTTTATTTTTTATTTATGCAGAGCGAAGATGAGGCTTTCCCACAAAAATGTCTGAACTACTGCTCATGTCCAGCTTGCTAATTTTTTTCCAACACAATTGTCTTGGTGCTTCAAGAATAATATTATTGTTTCTTTAACCACCTTTTGTTTAATGTTCACTGGGGATGATCACATTTTTATTTTTGTTGAATCAAGGTGTTGCGTATAAAACTAACTGTGCCCATTGCATTAAATGAAATAAATATTTTGTGGCATCACCTGCTATTTTTTTCTTCCAAAAAAGGAGAAGCAAGAGACAGAAGGGAGTTATTTGTGTTCAAAATTATGCACGCAATGATTACGACATGACATCTGTCCAGCGGAGGTCACTACTTGAGGAAGTATGGTAAATTACACAAGATAATTTTTGGAGGAAAATGTAGCAAATCTTTTTTTTCTTTACTTTGTCTTTCACTAACATGATGTTTATTAACTTATGCTTACCAATTACATTTCAACACATACATGAAAAAAAAACGCACACGAAAAATACAATATTCATGAATATACAATTAGTGATGTGTAAATGGAATGCCTTTATTCTTTGGTCATGCGCGAGTACTCATGCAGTTGCTATATACTGCCTTGTGAAAGATATTTAAATATAAAAAAAGTTGGAGTATTACAATTTAGCTGCCTTGTGAATTCTCATCACAGAAATAATGCACTGTGACATTTTAATGAGTACACCGGAACTATTGGTGAATTTCAATAAATGTCTTTACTTCACAGTGTGAATAAAAAAATGTGAAGAGGCAAAATAAAATGCAAACTATAAATCAGTTTGACAAGGTGTCCAGCGGAAAGCCTGAGAAGAAAAAGTGTTGGATTTGATTCCAGTTCAAATCAGTCTGTTTGGAAATAGTGTGTTAAGGAAAGGAAAAGGTGAGAGTCTTGTTCCAAGAAGGAGAGGGCAAAAAAATGGCAGCTTCTCAAGAGCAACGGAGGATGGGAAATGAAGAATGCTACGGTGATGTCAGAAAATAGGCGGAGAAGAGAAAGCGAGATGGCAAGGTGATTGGGTTCTGTCCTCGCAGGTCACACTCACGCCTGTGTGGGACTTCCACAGAGTCCAGACGGCCCCTCAGCTGCGTTTGGAGTAGAAGTTGAGCAGGGGGCCGCGCGGGAGGCGGGTGACAAACTGAAGGGGGTTGGGAGGGGGGGGAGAGAGATGAGAGGGAGGAGTTTGGATGGCCGTTGAACTTGCAAAAATGCCAAATTTGATATTTTGAAATTTAGGTAACAACATGGCAAGTGATTGATTTTGGTTGTTGTTTATTCCAAGCATGGAATTGCTAGCACATGCACTTTAACATGCATTTCTTTTTTTTTTGCTCCCTTGTACATCACACCAAATTTTTCAAAAAACAAAAAGTCGTCCTCACTTTTACCATTTTACCATACAGTATCGACTGTACAGTTAGAGAACTGTCAATTCAATTGCTCTTTTTAAATGTGCTACATTGTTTGTTGACAGTAATTTAATCTGGCTACATTTCATGTCATTTTCCTGCTCATTACAAAACCATCAACATAGATTTATATCCGAGCGTGGCCATTATGCGAGCAGTTAACGGGAGTTACGCTAGAAAGTATCCACTGTCAACCCGCATCCATCTGAAAAACGATATTGGTGTGATGCTTCAAATTACATTATGCAAGAGGCAATTCGAGACGACCATTTATTCTCATTACTGATTTGGACGGTGGCCTGAGGGTAAAAATATCTAGCTGTGATTCAGACCTTCTCTCTTCAGGAACAAGCAAAGTTCAGAGAAAGGAGTGAAGGGGTAAAAGCAGCGTGGGAAGAAAAGAGTGCAAAACAAAATAGGAGCAGAAAAAGCAAGATGAAGAGAGAGGAGGGAAGTAAACTGCGGTGTGCGAGAACGTGCAAATCTTCCATTTCCCATTGCCATGCGTCACGTCTCTCAGCATGCGATGCCGACGCGTCGGCAATATCTGATGCATGCGCGATGAAGCATGAAAGCCAAAGATGCCTCATCCGCATCAGACAGTATCCAAGTGCAGACCCTTCATCAAACAGTCCGACCTCCATTCACCATCACAACATGCGTGACCTGCATCTTTCATGCCATTGCCATAAATAGGTCTCAACATGCTCACGCAGACCGATTCCATCAAACAACCAAGAAAGCAACCCGGAGGAGCCTCATCAAATACTCAATTGCTCACATGGAACAGTGATAGAAAAATCAATTTAAAAAAAACACCCAACTTGCATTAATAGCACACACTGGAGTGATGCTTCCCAAACACACACAATGACAGCTATGAGCAGATGTCTGATATCTGATGATACGCCGCATTTATAATTATTTGTAATGTGTTGTTTGGTGCTTGGGACTCACCCCATCTGCACCAGGCTGACCGTTGACACCCAGAGTACGCAACGGCGAGTGCGTGGACAGACGCTTGTCCCATTCGCTCGGCCTGGATTCCGGCAGAGATTCCATGAAGTTCCTCTTCAGCTCGCTGATACTGGCGTGATGCCTGAGCAGGTCCTCCTGAGGCTTGTCGAACTCCTACAAAAGGGGAAAGGTGAAGGGATGATGGGCAGTGGGATGAATGGAGAGAGATGATTCAGAAAGGTCAGCCAGAATAAATAATGGAGGGAAGAAAGATTGGAGGGATGGAAAAATTGGGGAAGGAAAAGGATGGGGGGGGATTAATCAGTTTGATTCGTTATGACTCAACAAGCAAAAGCAAAGTTAATGATTCCACTTCGACAAATAGTAAATGTATTTTGGGTTGAGCGTTTTACATAATCCATCAACAGGTTGAGACTGGGTTGAGGTTCTGCGGTTTGTTCAATTTATGAAAAATCTGAATGCTGCAAATTAATGGACGTAAAAACTGCAGTCGTGATACAAATGGCTGAACATCAACTTTATATTCAACACAAACGAACCAAGCAGCTGAACATTTAGCATCAAGTTGATCTCTATGGTGCATAGAGCAACTTCATGTTAAGTGTCCCCAAATGTAAATTCTTGCAATACACAGCCATATGACAGCATGTAATTATTCTCATTTTCAATTTCTAATCACAAATGCTGAATTAGAAGCGTATTAGTAGATTCATTTTAGTCGTAAAACTGCAAAAACAGTTAGTGCATGCGTTTCAAGCAAATGAGATGGCGGAAGCATGGCGAGTCAATGCGCTAAAGCATAAAAGGTGGATCCTGATGATTTTGTCAAAACCTCAGCCCAAGTAGGCAAGGTTTTGAGCATACACCACAACTGCCCTATTTTTATACTCCTAATTGATTAAAAAGTCAAAAGTCTGACACTTTACACCATGTCTGCATAAAATAACAAAACAATAACAAACAGGTACTACTTCTGATTCCACAGCAAAGCATGCTGGTTAATGCCTCCCCTGATTTCCTAAAAGTTCACAATATCTTTCTTTAATTACATAATAATCTCTATAAATAAAAAGGAATAATGGTTCACAAACATAGGCTACAAAACAAACTGATGAATCACTAGTTTTGAAATCAGAGACCAGTAAAAACTGTTCAAATGTTTTAAAAAGACTAATGGTAATAAAAAGTGCAAGCAATATCTCTATTTTTTTAAAGTGAAGACAATTTCTAATTTTAGTAATGACAGTGTCGAAGCAAAATTTATCTTTGCGGGCCACAAAAAGCAATGTGGTGGGCCATATCCGGCCCCTGGGCCTTGGGTTTGATACCTAGCAGCAAACTCCTGGAACAAGTGGATTGGAGTTGACATAGTATAAGCACATTTGTTTAGTATCCTAAAAAGCCAACCAGACGTGCTAAACGCTGATGCGAGTTCAAAATCAAGCTTTCATGCAAGCGTGATATGAAACGGCAGCCAGTGCACCAGAGAGCAAGAAAACAAAGCGCAAGACGTGACATTTCCACTGAGGGATACAAACCTCCAACATTAAAAGGCTATGTCTCATATAAATTGAGCCACCCTCAATTTTCTTATCTCTTCTCTGTGAAAAATGAACAGAACAAAAAAAGGGAGGAGTCAGGGTGTCAGTTTCCTACAAAGTCGGACATGCACGCTATGACGTTCACTCAAGTGTTAATTAAAAACAAAGACGTGAAGCTGTGAGATAGCTTGGGGACTTTGGCTAATGATCATTTTTTCTAGTCTGATGTGAAATAAAGAAACAAGCGTGTGTAAATCTGGCTTATCATGCACAGTATATCCATGCAAATGCATTCCAGGGATTGCGACAGCATGCGATGAGGATAATAATACCACAAATGTGTGTCCAATCCTGAAGCAATAATACAATTAGTCCACATGGCTTGCAAAAAAATCTTTTTTGTTATGTTCTAGCAAATAAAATGCCTTGATTATTATACGACCTGGCTACATGGATGCATATGAAGATGGAAGTATTATTTTTGGACTGAGCAAATTGCCAGCGGAAATGGAGAAATGACACACACGGCTAAGAATCTGACCTTTCGCAATCGCACCAATTCTCCGCTCGTCACCTCAGACTGTGAGGAGAGAGGGAGACACGTTAGCATACTTTACCTATCGCTTGTTGTCTCTGAGGTTGGAGGCTGACACTAACCTGAATGTCCCCATTGATGGAAAGTGTCAGTGAGGAGTCATTTCTCTGGTCAGTCCATACTGCTGACTACAGCAGCAAAAGACACATTTCAGAGAAACACCCCTGATTGGCAATTTAGCAAAATATTTTAAAGTCTATTTTTAAGCCATTTTATGACAAATATTAAGTGGCAGGTTTTTTAAAAAAAAAAAAAAATTGTCAAACAGACAATCAGAACTGTAAAAATTAAATGGCTACCTTGTCCTCGATTTTTGATGGTTCAACAACTTCTAAAGTGACCTCAAGCTTCCTCTCCTCTTTGATTGCAGTCCTGATCGGAGTGGAGGTCTGCGGCTGGTCAAAGGTTGCCATTGGAATTCCGGCCTCGGCCAGAGCAGCTTGGGAGAAGACTGGAGCGCTGACAGGACGGGTGCTTCTCTGTGTGATCGGTGCTGAATAAAAAAAAAAAAAAAGGAGATTGTATTAGAAATCAATATTGAAAATCTGATTACCAAAAAAAATAAAATAAAATACCACACACTGCCTCTGTATTTTATTGCAAGCTTCTAAGGAAAGTGCACGTATACGTTACCTTGAATTCTTCCTCAGCAAACACAAAATACCACCAAGTAAAAAAAAATGACAAGCTGCAGTATATTTTTTTGTTAGGAAGCAAGGACCTACAAAGCTCAATGTGACTGAGAAGTGAGATTAGAAATCTCTTGCGGTCAGGCATCCTTGAGTCAACCTTCATGTTGATTTGATGTTAATAAGCAAAAAAGCCACACGTAAGTACGTTGGAGAATACCTGGCTTTCGACGGCTAACGTCAAATAGAACAAACCAATCATGATGGACATGAGTATATTTGAGAGGCCGTCTTTCTTGCCGGATCTGTTTCTCAAACTGGGGTCGCTCAACAACTGAAATCCTTGTTTTGCTCTCTGAAGTTCTCTGTCCTGGAACTGCTGCTGGGAATCTGAGCCGTTCGGGGACTAATTTTCATAGAATATCAATTAGCAAACAAATACTTTGAATGAACAGGGTGGAAAAGCCGAATAGTTGCAATCTACCTGTTTTTCTAGGAGCCACATCTAGAAGAGTAAACCAATCATCATCCATCTTTCTCCCTGTTTGAAGTGGCTGCTCTTTCATCCACTTTTGTTCCACCACAGTATATCTCGGTAGCGACTTATTTTCTTTAACTGTAAAAGCTTCAGATGGAGCTACAGTAGGATACTTTCGGATAGGCTCGGCCGCTATTGTGGAATAAAAAGAGTTAAATCAAGATGCGCTACGAAAGGCCATCTGTTGAACCCAAAAATAAAATAAAAGCTCGCTTTGTGTGATTAAACCTACCTGGTACTTTTACCGCATCTAAAAGCACAAACCAGTCATCATCCATCTCTCGCGGTTGAGGTTTAAATTCAACTAACTTCACCACCGGCCTCGTTTCTTCTACTCTGGCTTTTTGTTTTATTTCTTTAGCCACGGTCGCAACTTCGACATTCTTAACCACGGCAACTGACAGAAAAGCAGATTTCAAATTAAACTGTAGGACGGAAATGTCTTCATGAGGACATATTTGGACAAGGATGGATACCTGATGGTACAGGAGCTGTCTTTTCTAGGATGGTTTGTTTTTGGAACAGTTGAAACCAATCATCTTCTTTTCGACCTGATGTTGGTACAAGCGGTCTCGTTTCTGAACTTGGTGTCTCATCAAACCTGCTGTTCTCACCAATTATCACCGTGTCCCATGTTCTAGTCATAGTGGTTAACACCTCAGCCTCAAAGGGCTTCCTTGTGTCTGGAGTAATTTCAACAGAGGTGTCTGGCACAGGCAGACAGTCAAAAGAAAAAAAATGAGTTTCTCTCAGCCAATCGTAGTTAAAAAAAGATGGCGTCAGTGAACGCAAATTTATACCTGGTAGAAATACAACTGCTGGTTCCCGAACGGCATCAAATACCACAAACCAGTCATCATCTTTCTCTGGTTGGATTTGAGATGGGCTCATCTGGTCCAAAGAAACCGGAAGCGGTTTCATCTCTATGTCTTTAATTTCAATAACTGGTCCAACATCTGGAGAGATTTTAGCCTCCATTGGTAAGGCAACTATTTTAAAAAATTAGATTGCTTTAGTTCACTGGTGTGTGTGAAAAGCAGAAAAGAAGAAAGTGAGATGTGGTCACCTGGAGGTATAAAAGAAGTTTTTTTCGGAACAACATCCAGCAGTAAAAACCAGTCGTCATCTCTTTTTATGACTGACGGGAATATTTTCACCTCTGGGTAAATTTTCTTAGAAGTCTCTTCTACTACAACCTCCATTCTTTCTTCAATCACAGCAGAAATTCTTTGTTCAGAATAAGTGTGAATCCACGTCACTTGACAAAAAAAAGAAGGAAGATATGAAATCGGTGAAGGTGCCGTTGGATTAAGGAAGAGCATGCGGCAAGTCGGCAATACCTGGCGGTACAAATTGCGGTTCTTTGCTGACAACGTCCAGCAGTAAAAACCAATCGTCATCTATTTCTCTTACACCTCGTGACATCTTTGTGCCTTCATTTACGCTTAAATCCTCGTTTATTTTTGGCTCTTCAATGACCACAACATCAACGGGTTCATATGTCATATCAACTGTCACGTCTTCTTTAGTCGACACATCAACAGCAACTACGACAAGAAGATTCAAACTCTCAGATTCGAACACGTTGCAGAGAAAAATGCCAGCAAAGCCCAACGTAGATGTTTGCTTTAGTAAAGCTGAGAAGCAAGATGAAAAACTTGAGCAATACCTGGTGCTACAAAAGTGCTTTCTTTGGAAACAACATCCAGCAACACAAACCAGTCATCGTCCCGTTCCTTCACCGACTGTTGTTGGATTTCTCGACGATACGTCGGCGCTTCTTCGCTTATCTCTGCCTCTTCAATTTGTACCTCCCTAATCTCTTCATCCTTTTCAACCACAGAGACCAAACTTTCTGCTTCCGTCTGGTCTGGTTCCTTCAAGGTAACTGATACGAGCAAAATATGTGAGCATAATAAAATAATAAAAAAAGTGTTCTGCAGGGAACGTCGCAGTACCTGCTTTTACAAATCTGGGGACAGCATCCAGCAACACAAACCAGTCATCTTCTCTTTCTAGAATAGTCCGTGGTGATGGAATGTCCCCGACTGGCTGTTCTTCTAGTAAGACCTTTTTATCTGCTGTAATCACTGATTTAGAAGTGAAAAACTCACCCTCCTCCAACGTAACGTCTTTCACCGATGTAACTGAACAAGGTGGAAGGAAGAGAAATGAAATATTTGGAAACTCACCAGTGCAAAAATTCATAAATTAGAAAGCAGCAAGTGTTTTTTTTTTGTACTCAGATAACAGCAAGATTTAAATTGCTGAATCCAGAAAGTCATATCGTACCTGATGGTTTGATAACGGGCGTGTACGGTGGACGGTCAAAAAGCACGGACCAAATATCTTTCTCTTTGTCTGGTGAAGATCCATTTGTGTCCTCAGTAACTTCCTCCTCAGCTCTTTCCACCAATATTTCTATCTTCACTCCAGTCTCACCAGTCTTTTCTGAAACGATCTTCAGAATTGTATTTTCCAACGCATCAAGCCTCTGCGGTGTCTGATCCTCAAAAGAAACTGTCTTCTTTGTCTTGACCTCTGTCTGATAAGCTACCCGAGAAGAAGCCTTGTCCTCCACCAGATCTTTCCATTCCTCTCCTATCTGACGTACCTTCTCTCTCAGACTATATTCAAACACATGGCCATCTATGCTATTTTTAGCATTGTCGTCATCGTCCAAAAGGTCTTTTAAAAACACCTCTTTGATTTGCTCCTCTAATTCATCCTTCACATCGCCCTCATTCATGTTCATCGCGGTCATCACGGAGTTTTTCAACACAGTCCGTGTTATGGCTTTACTTTCTTTCTGTAGTTCCTCATCCTTTAGTAAGGCGACTTCTTGTTCGCCTAATTCTTCTTCTATCACTTCTTGGATCTTATCAGACATGATTTCTACTTCTTGGAGTCGCTCTTCTAAATCTTTAACTTTTTTCAGCCTCCTCTCTATGTCTTCCATCTCTTCTAGCTTCTCCACCATAATCATCATCTCCTCTAGCCTCTCAATGACTTCCTCCTCTGTTAGCTCTTCTTCCTCACTCATAGTCTCCTCATCCAGGAGCTGGGCTGCATGGAGGAGAAGCAGGAATGGAACACCAAATGTGATGCAAATAGAAAAGTCGTCAAATCACACGGTGACTCACGCTGAGGTTTATCGACATGCTTATACAAGGAAGGGCTGGGGATTGGATCAAAGTAGAGGAACCAATCATGATGTCGTTCCTGTGCTGGTTGCAATAGCCTGTCAATAGAGCTCATTGATGCCAAGCTGATCTTAGCTGACAACGTGAAAAGAAAAAAAAATCATTGACACCAAATAAGCAACAACACAATGGACGCACAACACCTGAAGCAAACAGCCATTACATAAGCGCATACCTGGCCGTTCTACAAAATCGAAAGATGGAGAAAATGGGAAAGGAGGATCTCGGTCCACCAAGGTGGACCATTCGTCTTCATTTCTCGTCCGGAGCTGTGCATCGAAAGAGAGATCCCACCACGGCCGACTGCCATCCTGAATATTCCAGGACTGACTAAAAGTCCCTTCAGACTCACCTTTAGCTGTGAAGAGATGTCGTTATGTGATGACGTTTCAAGTGACATGAAAAGCGTTTTAAGCGAGGTCTTGGTGAGTCCAGTAAGCAAAGGTTAGTGACGAAGCTCAACGTCGGCCGTGTTGTGCAGATACCCAAAAGGGCGGTTCAAAAGGTCAATGAAGCAGATATGACGAGAGCCAAGTTAAGATGATGAGCACAAAGCGCAAAACAAACATCAAGCTGTGACATCTGAGCAAGCCGAAATTGGGTCGATATTGAGCAGTGACCAAAGATACCCTGCGATCGTGTCAGGGCAAGGACAAAGTGGTTTGACATTGACAACCAAGGTTGAATCTTTTTTAAACACGGCAAAGGAACGATGGATGGAATGAATATTAGTAAGTGCAATAGATGCAAGGGGGCGGAGCAAAGCGCCACACAATTCCAAGTACCTAGAAATTCTAGGGAAGGGTAGGGGTTTTCAGAAACAAGCATCGACGACCAGTCATCAACCTCACACCTGGTCGATGCCGTGATGCTCCAGAGACTTTTGTCTAAAGGAGCGAAAGAAGAGCAGTTTTTCGTCCGTACCTGTGTTTAATGATGAAATGTTGACGTAACGTAAAGGTTCGTACCTCCATCTAAATTGCGGGAGAGGCGTTTGCTGGCAGAGCGTGTGAAGCGAGGGGCGGGGCGGTCGATCATGGAGCTGGCTTGCCGGGTTTGGGCCTGGGTGCGCCCGCTGTACCTGAACTTGGAGCCCAGGACGGGGAAACGACGTGACGAGGGAGGCTCGGTTGTTGTTGCCCTAAAAAAAAACAAAAAACACATTTTTTCCTTTTGGATTTACCAACCAACAGCACTCCACATGATTTGGAATTCCAAAATCGGCAGTGTTGCGTAACTTGGTAAGCGACAACTTTGACCTTAAGAAGGTTCATGCTAAGGTCAGGACGAGTGCAATGCAGCTGGTCAAATGGACGCGGAGCCAATTTCACGGATTAGGCAGCCGTTAGCCAATTACGCAGAGGACGGACGGGCACGTGTCGGGCATGACATTGAAAGTGGGCAAGAAAAAAGCTATCGTTACCTGAAGAAGGTGTGATGTTCAACGCAAACTTTCCATAACTTCTTCGAAGCTTTGTAGTTTGGTAACTTGAAGCCGATTGTGCTTTCGTACTGTTCTTGCTGTGGGAGAAGAAAACAAAACAATTAAGGCAGGGTTCAAAAGTGTTACATTTGCTTGATCTCATTTGTCTGCCACACAGCATGAAGCATGACATTTACCCCGGAGCAAGGTCGCATTAGTACATTTCAAATCCCGTGCAGTCAGACAGACTTTAAAATATTAGGCGTGGAAAAGCTTTAAAAAAAATAAATAAAAAGTACAAAAAGGAAACCACCCTAAATTAAAATAGTAAATAATTCAGCTGGACCAATATAATACAAACAGAAAAAATTACAGAGTGTATTTATTTATTTTTACCTCAGACGGCCGGATTTTAATGAAGAAGCTGCTGCGTTTGTAAGAGATCTTGAGAACTTTTGGCCAAGGGAAACGGTTGATTCTCAGCTTGTCCTTATAAACCATCAGACCACCGGAGCAAACTCCAAGTGTAATGTCGACACCATCGAGATCCTGCAAAAGCACAAACATGGAGGTCACAGTGACTGTAGGCCATTATAAAGTAATGAATTTTTAAACACACGTCCACTAGGGGGCAGGCTTTCAAATGCTATGGGTTCATGGAGTTCAAAGCGTATTTACTGAGAGGAGAGAGAGGGTGACAGCAATTTAATTTTGTAATTAACGAAATCAACTGGGATAGGCTCCAGCACGCCTGCGCGACCCTTGTGAGTTAAAGCGGTTCGGAAAATGGATGGATGGATGGATGGATGGATGGATGAATGGATGGATGGATGGATGGATGGATGGATGGATGGATGGATGGATGGATGGATGGATGGATGGATGGATGGATGGATGGATGGATGGATGGATGGATGGATGGATGGATGGATGGATGGATGGATGGATGGATGGATAATTGAAGATAACTTGGTTCTTGAAATATAGTCAATCTCGATAAAATTATACAAATTAGAAATATGAATGTTACAAAATGTGCTTTTCAGTCATGTCATATTATTTTACCTTGGCTTGATGAAGGTCCACACCATACATTGAAAGTTTCTTGGCATTTTCCAGGAACAGCATATCAGCTTGGGCTGGACTCATTGACCTTGCACACAAAGAGGAGATTGGTTCTGACTCGCATATTCTAAGAGGTTCTTGTTGGAATACATTCCTTCCTTCCGGAGGCCTACCTATATGTACGATGCAACTCCATCACCTTTTCCTCCAACTCTTTGCTCTGTCCAGGAGCCAGACTAAGATCTTTAACATAGTCAGCTCCGTGGAGTTCCGGGTCATATTCACCCAGCTCTGACTGTGCTGTGTAAGATCCCAGCAAGGACAGGGTGACAAAGGAGCACGGAAGAACCCCACTCATGATGTCCTTCCTCAGCTGGAGACATAAATAGTACCTGGAAAAGAGAAGCACTTATCTTCACATTGTCTATATTTGAGGTGGATGGTGATGGTGGCCGTCTCAAAAAAGTTTACAGGAAACAGGAAATTCACCTTGTGAGGTCTTCGGTAAGTTGTGCCGGGTCAGGTGGATAGAACTTTATGTTGAAAGTAAAGTTGTAGACAGCACCTGGCACCTGTTTGCGGATTTCCTTGGCGGGTTCCAACCATGTCTGATGAAGGGAAAGATGTATTGGCAATAACTCGCAATGTGTTTTGTAATTAATTTGATTTAATTCTAAATTCTTCATGACGAATCAGATAAGATTTGAATTTTGTTTTGGGTTGATTTTTAATGTGAAATGAAACTAAATAAATTGCGTATAAAATTCAATACCGACCTTGCTGGTTGGTGTTTCCCAGTGAGCAAGGCCGAAATAATCCTTCTCCAGCAGATTGAGGTTCTCGCACACTTTATTGATGAGCTCCTGTCCTTTAGCGTGTTTCTAAATGAGAAGATGCAATCAGAAAGGACAAAGCCAAACACTCGTGAAGCTCCCGTAACTCGATTCCACGACTTACATCGAGCTCACACTCGTACTGAGTGTCATCCAGCAACGTGACTTTGCACTGAATGGTTTTCTGTCGTTTGGAGCCTTTGGCATCATCACCCTTCTTCTCCGTCTTCTTTTCTTTTGCAGGCTTTTCCTCCTTGGGCTCTTCATCTGTCTTTGCTTCTTTCTCATCCACTTCTGCTTCTTCTTCTTTCTCGTCCTCGGGCTCTTCCTTGATTGCGGCTTCTTCCTTGGGTTCCTCCTGAGCTGGCTGCAAGAGAAGATAGATTTGAAGATTAGAGCTCAGTGAGGTGATCATGAATTGATCTTTGTGGCACTGACCTGCATCTCTGCGCTGCTGATTGAGTGCTGATCGGGAGCTTGTTCAGTTTCTGGCTCAGTTTTCAGTTCTGGTTCTGGGGCAGCAATTGGTGCTTTGACCTTTTGAGCCTTTTCTTCTTCTTTTTTTCCCTTTTTCACCTTTTTCTTCCCTTTGTCTTCTTCCTGTTTATCATCTGCCTTTTTCTTTGCCTTCTCCTCTTCTTTCTTTTTGGGCTCTTTCGATTTTTCCTCTTCTTTCTTTTGGCCCTCTTTTAATTTCTCCTCGTCTTTCTTCTTCGATGTTTCCTCTTCTTTTGTTTTGCCCTCCGTCGATGTTTCCTCTTCTTTCTTTTTGGTGTCCTTTGATTTTTCCTCTTTCTTTTTTGTCTCCTTCAATTTTTCCTCCTCCTTCTTTTTGGCCTCTTTCAATTTTTCTTCCTCCTTCCTTTTGGCCTCTTTGAGTTTTTCCTCCTCTTTCTTTTTGGCCTCTTTCAATTTTTCCTCCTCTTTCCTTTTAGCCTCCTTCAATTTTTCCTCCTCTTTCTTTTTTTTCTCCTCCTTTGCCTTTTCCTCCTCCTCCTTCTTTTTGGCCCTTTCCTCCTCCTTCTTCTTGGCCTTTTCTGCCTCCTTTGCCTTCTCCTCCTCTCTCTTTTTCTCCTTCTCCTCCTCCCTCTTCCTTGCCTTTTCTTCTTCCTCTGCTTTTTTCTTCGCTTTTTCTTCTTCCCTTTTCTTCACCTTCTCCTCCTTCTCCTTTTTCTTCGCTCCCTTTTTATCAACTTTTTCCTCCTCCTTTTCGGGCTCCGTTTCAGTGCATTTATCTTCGGTCCTCTTAACTTCTTTTGTTTCCAATTTTTCTTCTATTTCCACAGCGTCCTCTACCTTTGCCTCTTCTTTGGGCTCCTCTATCCTCTCCTCCTCTTTCTTCTCGTCCTGCTCCTCTTCCTTTTTCTCCTCTGCGGTTTTCACTTTCTCCGCATCCCTCTCCTCAGTTTTCTTCTTGCTTTCTTTCTTTTTCTTCTTGCTACCTTTCTTCTCAAGTTTCTCCGGCTCAGTCTTCTTTTCCTCCTTTTGCGGTTTCTCTTCGCTCCGTTTGACCTCTTTCGAATCGGGTTCCTCCTCTAGGACAGCATTCTTCTCCTCAGCTTTCACTTTTTCTTCTTCTTTCTCTTCCTCCGCTTTCCCAGCCTGTTCTTCTTTGTCTTGCTTTTCCTCGCTGGCTTTCTCTGCCTCAAAGCCTTCTCCTTCTGAGCACTGCGAACGGCGCTTAAGGAAAGAGGAAAAGAGACGAGAGAGGCCTTTGCCGGCAGAAGTTCTGGTGCGAGGTTTCAGCTGCTCCTCTTCAGGGGAGGAAGCCGCATCGGCGGAGGCGGCGGGCTCGGCGGCCTGTGCCTTCTTGCTGGACTGCTCGCCCTCCGGCTCTGATGCCGCTGCCTCTGGACTCTGCTTGTTCTCAGGTTCGGGTTCAGCGGCGCTAGCCTTCTGCTTACCTTCAGTGTCCGCCTCGCTCACGGCACTGGCTTCTGTTGTCATGGTAGCCACTAGGATGGAGAAGAAGAAAGGAGTCAGAATTGTGGACAGCGCTTTACTGAGTGACAGAGCGCAACACTGCTGCACTTGAAAGACAACAAACAAGATTAGGATCACTGAACTATAAGCTTGTGTGTCGTAAACATGCTTAATACTGTTTGGCAAACATATGAAAGAAATTGCAAAGCTACAACAAGCTGTTAAGTATAGAAAATAACTTTTTGCTTCACTCCAAAATTTTGTTTCATAACTAATAATGGTGCCTATTTTGTCTCTTCACAGCATTCACACATTTAATGACTAACAACAATTTCAGTGGAATTTCGCCAACTGTCAGCTATAGACAACATTGACAAAACACACTCATGCAACCTGCAATGCACGCACATACACAGAATCGGACAATAGCTGTCCTTGTTGGATGCTGTGTTCAATATCACAACCTCCGCCATTACAGACTCATTAAATTTTACGGGCACAAAGACGCCATTCTACATTGTGCCTATTAGCATTTGTGCCAAAATTGCATACCAACCTGTACAAAACAGTTTAATGATGGTCAAACACACAAAATTATAACCTACTGTATTGAATATCATGTTTTGATACAAAATACGCAATTTAAATTCCCACATCAAAGCCTCATCAACTTTTTCATTTTTATTTACGACACACAAACCCCTGCGCTATTTAAAAAAAAACTCCAAAAAGCCACATAATAATTATCCACTTATGGCAAAGCAGTTTCATGAATACAACTTTGTTGGGGTTATGGAGAGGACAAATCTCACATATTTAGAAAGGTCTTACATGCCGATTAAAGCCTTTGACTGGCTGAAATAAACCACCAGCATTATGCAACCATGCAACCTCTCTTGGCTGGAGATCACTACAGTAGTGAGCTACCTCGTCTGAACTAAGTCTTGCCTAATTGGTCACTAATGTTGCAGTGTTAATGTCCGCCATATGAGTTCAAGTCCCCTACCCTAGCCTTGCCATAGGGGGGGAGGGGAGCTGCTTTGCAGACAGAGAGGCAGGCCAATCTTCCAGATGTACAGGGCCTCCCCCCAAAGGGTGTCCCACTATACCATGCATGCACCTCCCCATTGCAAATACACGAGAAGAAGAGGAGGGAGGGGGGGGGTTGTGCACACACAACATACACACGCTAAAATCCTCTTTCGCCCTCCCATTGTTTGTGTCCAGTGACCAATAACTACACTGCACTCTATAACTAATCCTAACCACCCTTCCCCCTAAGAGACCCCCCATAGGCTTTTCCCCTAGGTCACCACACACACAAACGCACAGCTATGCATCAGTGCTCACAGCCTCCCTCCACTGGGTCTTTTAATGCTCTGTCATCTCAATTCTGATTGTCAGGAAGCAGACATGCTCCTAATGGACCAGCTGAGCTTGTGCCTGCTGCCTCCTCCATTTTGAGTTGTCTATCTAACATCTCAGCTTTAGGCCAGCTGAGCAGAGTGTCACTCGACTGATGGAGATCACCATATGAAGTGCAGGATGTTTTTTTTTTTTTTTTGCACAGTGGACCCCATGTAATAAATACACTGTAAAGAAAAGGGCTGCCCTCAATACTATATAATTAGTCTCTCTAATGAGTTAAATTATAAATGAAGTAGGCCACCCTCTTGCACCAGTGAGTTGAATTAATTCCCCGACTACTGTGAGTGAAATGTGTTGCGTTGAATGAAACATCCAGCATAACTTATTTATTCTTTTATTTCCTTGACCTCACTTGATTGCCATTTCCTGCCACTTTATTCAGTTGGCCGCAAAAAAACCCCAACATATTTTAAATTCAATCACATATGTCAGTGATGCTTCACAGCTGCTCTAACCTGGTGTGTAAATGTGAGATGAAGAGAGACAGGAGGTTTGAATGAGGTAAAGAAGGAGGAGGTATGGTATATAAATAGCTGTTTGTGCTCAAGATGCTTGGACTCATTAGTTAGCCTTTAGTGACGAGCTCACATCTATTTATGTTCACGGCATTCTGCAGCTCATGGCACGCACGTGCAAATATACACACATGCATCCATGCTTGCCCCAAAATGCAAATAATCCTCGCAATTAATATTTATATTCCTTTCTTGCAATCATCTACACATAAATAGATGATACACATCCTGAGTATATAGTATCTTGTCGAGGTAATGTAAGGAAAGCATTTTAACTTGGCACCAAGAGTAGGCTTAAGGAATTAGCAGGAGTTTAGAGTTAATCGGGGCCAAGTTACCAAGTGAGATTATCTCTGACTACCTGCCCTCCACTGGCCATCTCACTAACTATGTTTACATGGCGTCAATATTCAGAGGTTAAGGTCAGAATTGTATACAGCCATGCATGAACAGACTAGCTCATACATGGTAATTGTGCTGAATTACAATAAATTATCCTCCCATCTAAATCACAACATCATGTTGAAGGTATACAATAAGATATTATTGTATATTTATTTTTTTCCACTACACTGCCTATATTAAAGTGATTATTGCAAAATGTAGATCAGCCTGGCCAATAAGTAGTCTAGCCCGAGCCTCCATGCACTTGGACTAGCTGCCAGCTCACTGCGTGTGGGTATGCAGCTTGAGTCTGTGTGGGTGTGCAATGGACATGAGCTAGTGAAGACGATCAGCTGTGCTGATTCATGGTTTTTCAACGAGCACCCCTTATTTAGCCCAAAAAACAAAAAAAAATCAGGAGAATTCAGCTAAAAGTTTATATTTGCTGTGTAAACACAAACAGTACAAATGAAATTAATTTGTAAAGACACAATTAAGTGGACAATAAAACTTGTGAATATCAAGGTCATTCTAAGACACTAACACCTTTCTTAAGTCAAGTACACAGTTACAGAGGTTTATTTCAGTGTTAATGTATCCAAAGCCACTACCCAATGAATCGATACACACAGATGGCAAGAGCTGCTGAGTGTAACATGAACCATCATGGGAAATGAATGAAGTAGCCTGATTGATTTAGTCTGCTCGTCCTGTAAGTGATTCCAAAATCATTCGACTCAGCCCAAGCCAAGTTGCAAAGATATATTGCGATAGAACAAAGTGAGGACAAAGGCTTCCAAATATTAAATAATTAATCCAGATATGTTTCACTAAATATAATAAAACAAGAAACATATACCGTAATCATCAACCTTGTGCAGAGAGTATCTATTTTGAATACGATATTAAAAAGTGAGGAAATTCCTCAGTCATTCAAAAAGACCGTGCATGTGGAGTTTGTTTATTTAGCACAAACACAGTTGTAGACTAACTGCCCAAACGCATCATAACTCCCAAAAGAGGATTAACAGCAGCAAGCTCCTATGGGACCTCAATAACCTCGCTCTCACACAGCAAAGACACAAACATCCACGAGTATCACTTACATGCTCTCAACACTGCTGATTCAGCACTATAGTGATGACCCTGAGGTAATAGAGTGCCATCATTTTTTTATCTTAACCTCGCTCTTTCGTACTGCTACCGGGTGCACCACATGAACCCTCAGCTGCATCGGCCTCATCCTGCACACGTGATATTTGCGGCTTCATGAGAGATTATCTGTCTATATTTATCCAGCAGTATCATCAATAGACATGAGGCTTATTGCACCTTTGTTGGTCAAGTGTGTTAGGCAATATATTATGCGCCAAGTGAGTGTGGGGTATTAACGCAGCTCCCCTCTTGGGGTGAAAGCAAGTCAAGTAGAAAATTTAATTCAATAGTAGAGGTATTTTGAAGAACAACTGCACCGTTATGTAAGATAAAAGGACTACAGTCGGCAAATCACGCATCAATAGTTAATAATTTAACTGAGAAAATGTTTTTTTCCCGGTTTAAGGAATTATTCATTCATATTTAATAAATCTTAAAGAATTGCATTCAATGTAATTGCTATTAAATAAAATGCACGGCAAAAATTGCATGCGCGTTTCAACCGAGTGCGCCCCCAGCCATGTTTACCCATCCAACTCACATGAAGAGATACTACGACTACTTTTCATTTGTGCTTTCCTCTAATGCTATTTTCTTTTAGGAAAAAACCCTATTCATTGATAAATTGTTAAGAAAAAAACGTTTGGACGCAATATCGTAATAAAACACATAGCGGATTTTTGGGGGAACTTTTACCGCAAATAAAGCGCCGATATGAGCGATCTGTGCCGCACCACTGTGCGGCGGCTATTTAAAAAAAATCCGAATACGAAAATGGCGCCGAATGTGCGGCAAAACAAAATAAACATCAAACCCTGAGCGTCATCGGGACCTTCGGACTCACCTACTGCGGGTTGCGCATCAATAGGGAAGAGCAAAAAAGAAGTCAAAATATGCAAAATCCCGTATTCTGCACGTTCAGATAAGGAACAATGTTGCGGTGCCACACATGCTTTGTTGTGCTGGAGGTGTCCGATGCTCGTAAAGGGGCGGAGCTTATCCGAGGCTTGGACCCGACTCGGCACCCAGAAATCACGGCTCCAGCACACATGCAAGGTGCACACCGATGCTGTTTCAAACGGGATATAATAGAGGCATCAACATTTAAGATATATTTCAATTGCCCATTATCTTTAACTATCCATCTCTCAATGTATCTATTTTTCCATGTATCCATCCAGACCTTCTGCAGGGAAAGGTCAAATGAGGGTACTTTTTTAAACCTTACTTGTTTTTCTTTATTTAAACACATTTTGCAATTCTGCACATCCATTTTGATAGTACTTATCCTTATTAGGGTCACGCGTCTGCTGGAGCCTATTCAAACTCGGAGCAAGAGACGAGGCAGACAGTGGACTGGTTGCTAACCAATCACAAAAGCACAAATAGTGAAACAAAAATTCACACCGTTTTACAACTCAGATCAAACTCAAGTCTTGGCCTCACCAAGTATTGCACAAAAAGACAAAAACAAAGCACACCTAATCCAATCTTCTAAAATTGCATTAATAACAATTCAAAAGAGTTCATGGTTCTTCCGCTTTTTAGTAAGCTAAAGCTGTGTGCAATCTTTTTCTAACTAAGTTAAACTTACCAAATATGACTCGTTACTTTACCAACAATCACAAAGGCAATACCAGACTAATTATTTAGACACTCTCATCCCTCCGTCGGTCACGCATAATACCGACATTAAGTTTCGAGTCCGACCCATCAATCTGAATTTCAAAAACAAACAAACACATTCATACTTGTGTGCACACATTCAAGCTGTCTTAATGGAGCCCACCCATCTGCCTGACCCCATTAGGGCCATGCGGTTGATAGGCGGCGGGCGGGTGGGAAGGGGGTCAGTGAAGAGGTTCATTATTCCCTCTCAGACACCATCACCTTTGTCTCACAGACAAGTTCACGTGGTTTACCCAGCAGTTAGCTATTCAAACAAAGATCTTACCAGTAAAGAGGTGATTCTGCTTATCCAATAAATCCAAAACGGCCGGTTTACAGAGGAAACCCCCCCAAAAATAAATACCTCCAACACAGCAAAAGTCACTTTTTGTCCTTGTAGACTTTAGTCACGGAGCAAAGTGACACAACATCAGGGCATTCGTTGTAAGTGCTGTTAAACATTTACCAATGTATTCCCGGAAGCGACCCGACTAGTGCTGCCCCGATACAGAAGGAAAGGCAGTACTTAGTTTATTGGTTCTATTCATCCCGCTTGGATGTGTCCTAGTCTGAGAGAGAAAAAAAAAAAGGGTGTATGAAGGAGTGGTGCTGCAGCTCAGTTGCTTAGGAGACTGTCATGCGCTGGTGCAAGAAGCAGGTGTTGTGCTGGACCCAAGAGAGAGACGGCAGACAGAACCAAGAGGGGAGGAGCAGACCTACAATCCCCTGAGACCACGCCAGACTGGAACCACAGACTCACTCCCACTCAAGATCCAGACACACCCTAAAGGAGTGACGCTTTCTCAAGAAAAAATTAAAAAAACAACGTACATGTATGATGATGCAGAGCATCGTTCATCTCCGGCAGAGTGCACAGCGGAGGGGGGTTGGGGAGAGGACGATGTTTTGGAACATCTTTATCCCTCTCTGGCTCAGTCACTGGATGATTACGTAATAAAGTCCCACACTGTATCCACCCAAATCATTGACTATTAGTGAAGCATCTGGGCGTGCATCATAGGGTAGTAGTCTCACGCATCTTACGTAAAGCAACACGCCGCCAGGAAAATGTTGCAAAATATGACTCGAGTGCACGCACGGAAGTGCGGTTGACGTGGTTTTTGTTTGTGCTCCCGCCCTGAGCTTGGTGGAGCACTAATGGGATGGCAACTGGACATCAATATTCATGAAGCACTGTTATATCATGAAGAATTCATAAAGCAAGAATGTTGCTGCCCCACTGTAAAAGCAGACATCTTTTGGTTTGGCTTGTGTAGATGAATTTAGATCAAGCACCGTTTTTCAAGAAATAATATTTACTGTAAATTGCAGTCACAAGAACTCATCTAACCTAAGTGCCCTCTTTACAAAAAAAAAGAAAAATCTGTAAATATTATTCCATAAAGCAATGAGGTCTTTCTGATATGTATCATGAAAAAATCTCGTGCGGGTATTATTGTTTGTTCTGTTTTGTATTTTAAATCAACAACTGGCCAAACAGATGATGGCCATTTGAGTACATCATCCTGTTTGAATTCTACTGGCTTGTGCTAGTGTGTGCTGCTACCTAGTGGAGAAACAAATGAGCACACTTAATAATGCAAATGAGTTCAGTAAGCAACTGAAATTCACTATGTATTTGCACACTATGTATAAAATTATTTATATATATATATATATATATACTATATATATTTAGTGATGTTAAAAAATTTATTAGCACAGTGGTTAGCAAATCTGCCTCACAGTTCTGAGGTTCAAACTCCCATTGAAAAGTTTGAATTAGTGTAAATGTGAGTGTGAATTGTTGTTTGTGTACTGATACAGCATAAGTCAGTGAGGTGTGGTTGTCTGTCAATGAAAAGACAACAAAATGTTTAAAACAAACAAAAAAAGGCAATAGTGAAGGAATCCCGCCATTTCCTGGTTACCTTGGAAGGCATTTCGAAAGCATCTGTTCTCATAAGATAAAGATGTGTTTGCGTGCACAGGCCTCGGGGTGATTGGGTGACCCCACCCCTCCCTCCAAAAAGTGAAGAAATACCACACTATAGCTGTTGCACAAAATTACGATGCCCTTACTTATAACCCTGTGTTAAAGTACTTGATATTTACAACACACAAGCAACATCCAATTTTTATGAGACCACATAATATTTTAAGAGGTTAAAAGGAAATGGGTACTCACATGTTCATGTCAACGTCCATGAAAGTGCGTTCACATGAAAAACAAAAAAGAAAATTGTCAATTGAGCAAAAAGAGAGTAAAGGCCTAAAAATATGTATTAGGTAAATACTATTGAGAGCCGAAAGTTGGCAAGCAGCAAACAATAAAATAAACATATATGATACATATCAGTACAAAATAACACATCTGAAGTAAAAATAAAATGCATTAATTCATGACTAAAGCAGTGTTGCTATACCTTCAGAAGAAGAAAATAAATATAACCCCAAATTGTTAAGGTTACATCATTTACAATGATAACTGAAACATCTAAATAGATGTGCGCTCTTTAAATCATTAGCACCCATAATAATGTTTAAAAGTATTCAAACAATATTAATAATGTTAGTTTATCTCGTGAGCGCTATGGGAACAACACAAGTCATCGGTGGTGCTCAGCGCTGACGCACAGCGACTTGGAGTCAACAGCCAAGTCCAACCACAAGGATGAGAAATTTCAATTGCAAAAATCGCAACCTTCAGCCTGTGCATGATAAAATATTTCTTACCTGAGCAATGACATGTTTGGATGATATGTTGGCGCCATCTTTAGTGGAGGAGCCTTTAAGTTCCGGTGTTTCCCTCTCCAGGAGGAGTCAGTCGAGCGGGTTTCCACGGGGGCGGTGACGCAGCAGCAATGACCAAGCAAAACCGTCGACCTGAAGGGTGGAGTTTAGGACTGTAGACTAACAAACACTAATGCACAACTCTCGCTCTGTTTTATCCATTTAAACGCCTTGTGGGGTCTCCACATCGTGTATATACTATTTTGTTTCCAATAGACTAGTGATCATTAGTCTGCGTAAATGCGCAACGTGCTGCGCATCCGCAGTTGAAGAGGAAAAGAAGTACAATTGTCAGCAGGCTGCACACAGGAAATTATTGGTTAAATTAGAATTATAAATCAGAATTATGTATATATATTAACATTTGTTTTACATATTTTTAGTTTATTTTTCCATTACAGTCTGGTACCACCCCAGATTATTGTTACACTAAAAGATAATTGCTGTCGCTGCTTCTGAGTCGTTGCAAATGAAGATAAGGGCAACTGTCACGCGCATGAACGGTCCAATATGGTCAAGTTTGTGCAACGCTCACTGCACTGTAAAAAAAGATAGATTGTACAAACACGATAAATAACACAGTTATTGTATTGGTTTTGTTCCTCCACCCTCAACACCGCCTCTGAGCGACAATCGATCCAACGCTGCCTGCACACAGTAATAATAATAATAATAATAATAATAATATACATTTTGTTAAGTTAGGAGAGTGTATGCCTTTTCACCTGCAGCCATCCAGGTACGTGTTGATGACGTATCCAGGTGACCAAACAGAGAGGCGTGCGTGTATGCAAGCGCGCGCCCGGAAGTTTTTTTTTTTATTACTTCTTTTCGCCAGGAAGAAAGTTGAAAGGGGAATGAGAGACGACGCTGCCGAATGGGGCAGTAAGTTATTTCTTAAATATGACTGACCAGGGGCCCCTTTTAACATCGTGCATCATATTCTATTTGTCCATTGGGGCTGCGATATTTCAGATTCTTGAAGAGCCAAACTGGGAATTGGCAAGGAGCAAATATGTTCTTCAAAAGGAACAGATTTTGAAGAAGTACCCCTGTCTTAGGAAAGAGGATCTGGATGAAATTCTTGAGGTAGTTATGGACTTTATTTGCTATACAAATTGACATAGAGCAACTTTGCGTCTGTTTAACGATGTAATTAAATAGGAAACGCACTCCATATGTTCATTGAGTTTAACCAGGCAGTTCTGCCGTCTCATTCAAATGCGCATTATATTTCCCCCACTCTAAAAAGCTCATTTTCTCATACATTTGTTTCTTTAGAAAGTAAAAGCAGAGGGGATATTTATAATATTGTACACACGGGCAGTAAGCGTGAACCTACACGTCCCATTCAAGTTGGAATGTTAGCACAAGGTGTGTCTTGTCTGGCTCAACAAGTGTTTTTATTTGTTATAATCTCACGCGACGTTTTTATTTGCGTGTAACTATTTTATTCAATTAACCTTGTACATCTAATGGAATCCAATGCAAGACCACAAATTCAGCCTTTACAAATATGTTCAAACTTTGAGAGGAATTGAATTAACAACATACCTGTAAAAAAAAAAAAAACGGAAAATTGATTTTATCTGTTAATAATTCATCCTCCAGGTCGTGTCAGAGGCTGCGGGCCAAGGTGTGATCATCACTGGGGACAAACATCACACCATGTGGGACTGGGGGAATTCCGTCATCTTTGCTGCGACTATTGTCACAACAATAGGTTTGTGTGTTGGTTATTACATCTTAAAACGCCCCTAAGCTTCAATATGTCACGGGGGAAAAAAAAAAATCACAGCATGCACAGCAAATAGAACATTTCTTTTTAGTCGCAGTGACATTATTTATTGATTCATTAAAGCATGGCACCAAAAAATGTAAAAAGACTGTGGGCGAACTTGCTTGTCTAAAACGATGTAACCTTCACATGGGCGTGGGATTTTTTACAACAACATGGAAAGCAGTTGTCCACATCGCACGTTGGTGCAAAACTATGTTCGGGCCAAATATATCATCCGATAAGTAGGTACTAGCAACATCACGTCCGTGTGAAGATCCCAAAACACACTGCAATAGGTCAAGCCCAGTCATTAATTAGCAGGGGTGTCAATAATTTTGCAACTGGAAAATTGAATCCAGTTAAATTTGTGTTGCTGATGTATTCCATAGGTTATGGTAATGTCGCCCCAAAGACTAATGGAGGTCGAATCTTTTGCATCCTGTATGGTCTGTGTGGCATCCCGCTGTGTCTGGTGTGGATCAGTAAGCTGGGTTCGTTTTTTGGAGACCGGGCTAAACGTCTGTCCCAGATTCTCATCCGCAAAAACATGCCAGTGGTAAGATGTAATTTGGATATTAAGTGGCATAAAGTTTCAGAATCACATCAAATATTTTTTTTTTTCAGAAACGTGTTCAGCTTATCTGCACCATTATTTTCTTGTTATGGGGGCTCTTCGTGCACTTGGTGATCCCTCCGCTTGTTTTCATGTCCTTGGAAGGATGGAGTTATTTGGAAGGCCTCTACTTTTCTTTCATCACCCTTACAACTGTCGGCTTCGGAGATTACGTGGCAGGTTGACTTCAGATCATCATTAATTTCTCATTGTTGTGCGTTTACAATTATTTTGATTTACCACACATACATTTGATTCCTTTCAGGTGTGAATCCAAATATTGAATACCCGAGACTGTACAGAGTTTTTGCGGAGCTATGGATCTACATGGGACTGGCGTGGCTGTCTCTGTTCTTCAGCTGGAACGTAAACATGGTCGTGGAGGCTCACAAGGTTCTGAAGAAAAGACGACACAAACGCCGACCCTTCCTCGATCGCGAACCGGAGCCCGAAAAGAACACGCCCGAGTCGGGCGACAGGCCGACCGTCATTGATATTTTTAGCTTCTTATCGGATAAGGGAGAAGACTACAGCACTGTCATCAAGGAGATTGGAGAAAGCAAAAAACCAAATTCCGCTGCTCTTTTCAATCGCTCCAAAAGCTGCAGCGACATTGTGACCACCAACATCGAGACGCTGGATCACTCGCCGCGACACAGAAATTTGTTGAGCATCAGCGAAGTGTTCATCAACCCAACGAATGACGGTTGCCAAGCCAGAGAGAGTCAATCCGTTAACCAGGAAACTTCCACGACAAAAGAACAAGCCGAGCAATCGGAAACCGATGAGCCGTTAGATGAAGTTCAAGATTCACCAAATCATGACATTATACTATTTACTGTGCCAGCCTCGGGAAGCACACAAGAAGAAATTACACAGCCAAGTGATGGTTTGCCTCGGTTTATAATATCAAAAGTAGAAGAAGAAGACACTTTACTTAATAAGGATGAAAAGGGCTAAAGATTCAAATTGCACTGCATGTTTTGGAGAAATAATCCAACATATGTGCCAAAGAGACGCTATCCAATTGGACATAATCTCTGCTTTGGTTCATTCCAACAGAATTTAAAGGAGTTGAAGTCAGGGCTCCAATTTTTCTACACCACACTGATGAATGTTGTATATTTATCTTCTGTTACATTTCATTGCCAAGTGATACTCAGGAATTTATTTGTAATGTGTTTTAAAATTGGTGTAATTTATTTGCTGTTATTGTTCCATTGTTGTCTACCTATTACAATCAATGTACATTCATTTGAGTGTTAATTTAGTTTTTTTGTTTGTTTTTGTGATTGTATCATTATGGTAAAAGCGTGTTGTTGCAGCTGTGGTGAAATGCACTATTAATTATTTTTTTTTGTATTGTATTGCATTATGATTTGCTCCAAAATGTGTTTTTGTATCTCAGGCAAATCTGCATGAAGTTCTATCAACATATGTCTAAGATAAAAATTCTAATTATTCAATTTTTTTGTCACGTTATGAAATTATTTTTCAAGTCTACTTTGTTTTTTTTTTAAAAGCAATGTCCTCCCTAATCTAAATCACAGCATAAAGCTTTATGAAACACTGTTCCAATGATCAGTTTCCCTCCATAGATCGTAGCGACAGATGAGCCCATAATCACGTGACCATCATCGGCATACACTTGAGTCACTACTGGCACGTCAGAGTGAATATTCTGGATGCGGATGACCTGGACGACACAGCATCATGAGAAGTATGGTGAAATAATTCAATTTGGATGCCAACATGTCACAACTGAGCCAAGTGAAAAAAATGTGAAGAGACAAACCTCTGATCCAGGTGGATTTTTAAGGTCAAAGTGGAAAATTCGCATTAGGTTGATGTGACAGCCTAACCACAGGTCACCTGTTTTTGGGTCAACTTCAATGTTGTCACACAGTGAACCCAAAGCTAGGGACTGGTGGAAATAGAGGAGAAAAAAGTCAGATATAAAAAAATATTGTTTTTAATTTACATTTACCTTCACAAAGGCCAATGCATTATCTTCTTTCCGCTCAAACACGTGCAGATTATGGCCCAGTATATCCATCACATAAATATGTCTGTCAAAAAAAAAAAAAGTAGATATTCTTATCTCATTTGTGCAACTCTTAAATAAGTCACCAACCTTTTGTCTGGTGAAATGTTGATTCCATTGGCAAAATAATAGCCCACAGAAACCACTTTGACCATGTCTGTACTGTAGTACACAACGTTAGACAAAGGTTGACCCAGAAGAGGCTCCATGATAGTTTTCAGAAGTTCATCTGAAAAATAGTGATCATTGGTGGCATAGAACCGATCCAACCCCAAAGCCACGATATCATTCACACTAGAAAGAAGAGAAGAAGAAAAAAGTTAAGTGATATAAAAACATGAGGTTTTTAAAAATGAAAAATTGCCTTAGAATACCTGTGAAGGAGTTTATGTTTGAAGGTCTTAAGATGCAGCAGGGAGAATCCTTTCTCCACAAATTCAAACAACTCGACTTGGCTTTTGTGGTGAGGATGATTCACAACAAACAAGTACACTGTGCCATCTGAAAATGATTGGGCAGTGATTTCAATGCCATCAATTCAATGCTCCTCAAATAATTAAATTCACAGGCCTAAAAGTTGATCATCTCCAAATAGGACTGCTCATACTGGTTGGTTCTGTGTAGACACTGATGCCATGAGGGTTGAACGTCTCCAGGTCAAAGTTCTTCGATATGGGCAGCTCCACTGGTTCCATGTTCGACTCCTTCAGATCCAGGAGGAAGATCTTACCAGGAGCATCAGAAGATGGAACTCCGGGGTAATTCAAACCCTGGAAAATCCAAAAATGTACAAAGAGACATCATTTGTTTATCTCTAGCAGCTCTGTGCTGGTGTCAAAATTGAATCAAGAGCTTCTGGATTTTATTTGGTGGAGTCATTACTTTTCTTCATGGAACGATGTACCTTCTGCAAACAGATTAGGTCTTCCAAATGCTTTTGAAAGAACTAAGGGGCAGTGCAAGGTAGGTGGAAACAGTACAGGGTACCGATTTGACGTCAGCAGGCGTTATCTACGGAGCTTTGCATCAGGAACGGTTCAAATAAGGCCAATGACTTGCGGTCTCATCGACTTGTGCCCACTGAAAAAAAAATTTAAAAAAAACTTACAGTGCTGATAAAAGCGAGTCCATCTCCAAAGACCGTTATATCCTCGGAACCATTATCTGTATAAAAAAAAAAAAAAAATCACTAATTGTATTTGGAATAAAATATTTTACTTGCTCTTACTCAGATTCTTCAGCAGTACACAGTTAGGTAGGTGATTCTTGACAGGCTCTCGGGACGCCAGATACATTTTCCTGCAATGTTAGTGACGGTACAGAAGTATAGAAAAACAGAAATATAAAGCAGGCTATACTTCAAAAGTGAATGCTGGTGTTTGCTTACCTCATATTGACCATCCTCTCGCCAAGCAGCATGTAAAACAACGTCACAGCCACTGAGAGCAAGCCCAGTGTTTCCATGGTTGAACTGCACAGCACACTGTACAGAGGACAGCTAAATTTCAAAATAAATAGCTTACTCAGCTAACCCAAATCCGAAAGAGAGAGAGTAAATAAACAAGGAATGGATGACCCCTCGTTTATCTGCCTGCTGCTCAAGCTCTAAATAATTGCTGTAGAACGTTTGCAAGGGATTTCAATCCTTTGGTCTGTCCCAAATTTTGGTTATGCCTCCAGAGTAACACAAGTAAACCACATCAAATGATCAAAAAGTGGATTTTAAAATGTTTTTATTTGTGTGCATGTTTTTGGTTTTACAGCACAAAATTTGAACTAATATATTCTTAGTGTTTTAACATAAAAACGGTGTAAGCACATTCATTTATCTAATCATAGGTCGATTTTGTACTTGTGGTTGCCGGAATCTATTTGAGAAGAATTTGGGCGAGATTAACTAGTTGCCAAACCCACAGCAAAAAAAAGAACCTAATCTTCCGCGGCTTTTAAAAACTTTACACACTACAAACACAGTAATATTGCATTATCATTACTATCTTCCAATAAAATATTCACAGAGCCATCCATATTTTTCACAACAATTTCACCATCACCAAAAAATATCTTCTTTCCTATAAGAAGTGCATTTTTTTTTTCATACAGTGGCAAAAACTACTTTTATTCATATCGTGTTTCCTGCTGTTTTATAAGATGACATCACTGTCTACTCCAAATCACAGCATACGGCCTTATGAAAAACTGATCCAATGAGCACTTTGTCTCCATAGGTGGTAGCTACAGATGAGCCCATAATCATGTGACCATCATCAGCAAACATCTGCTTCACCGAGGGCTCTTCTGAATGAATGTTTTGGATGCGGATAACCTGGACGACACCATAAGAGACGTAATGAATTGCAAAGCTGCACAACAGTTGGTTGGCATGGCTGGTGTGTTTTTGGCATACAATACCTCCGATCCAGCCGGATCATCAGGGTCCACGTTCAAAGCTTTCCATCCGTTGGGATGGCAGCCTAGCCACAGGTCACCTCTTATTGGGTCGACTTCAATGTTGTCACAAAGTGAACCCACATCTACGGCCTGGTGACACAGTAAGACAAAATTAAATTAGGCGCTTTGTCTGCATGGTTGGGATTATGTGAAATACTTTTGTATAGCTATAATTAACATCAAGATTAATTTTAAATGAGATTTTTTTATGTTCAGAAATGATTTACCTTCACAAAGGCCAGTCCATTGTCTTCTTTCCTTTCCAACACATGCACTTTATGGTCAAGTATATCCATCACATATACGTGCCTATTTATGACAACGAATGATTAATTCGTGACGTTTTTTTTCCCGAGACTACAATGAAAAAAGATGCCAACCTTTTGTCCGGTGAGACGTTGATGCCGTTTGCCATGTAATATCCCTGAGAGACAATTTTGACTATGTCCTCACTGTAATACACAACGTTAGTCCAAGGTTGAGCCAGGAGAAACTCCAGAGATTTAAGGCATTGATTGGAAAAATAGTGATCATTAGTGGCATAGAAATTATCCTTTCCCAAAGCCACAATATCATTGACACTGGAAAAACAGAGAGAGGGAAAAAAGAATAGCATTAGAAATCTACAAAATATTTCACATAATTTAAAATATGACCGTCAGCGTCCGAGTGAAATAAAATAAATCGGCCTCATGTTAAAAAATAAAGACTGATTCATCACTGTGTCCCCCTGAGAAGCACACCTATGAAGAAGATCATGTTTGAAGGTCTTCAGATGTATCAGTGATGATTCCTCATCATCAAGTTTAAACAACTCCACTTGGCTTTGTTGGTCAGGATGGTTGACGACGAAAAGGTACACCACTTCTTCTGTAGAAAAAAACAGTATTGTATTAAAAGGAACAGATTTAGCAGAACATGAATACAACACAGAGCATTGTTGGAACAAGCTGTGATGTTTAAAGCAAGCTTAGTTATTAAAACAAACACACCCTAGGGTAAGGTTTTGCATATTCCTGGATAAGTAACAGGTTTGTATGCATGCTTAGTGTACAACTCTCATGCCAAGTGGTTCTGGGGTGGAAAAAAAACATCACTCAACAATCTTGATTTCAACCCTGGACTAATCATACCTGTTGGGTCAATGTAGACACTGATGCCATGAGGGTTGAACGTTTCCAGGTCAAAGTTCCTCGCCATGCGCAGTTCTATCGGCCTCAACGGGGAGTCTTGCAGATCAAGGAAGAAGATCTTGCCTGGACCATCGGAAGAGGGCAGACCGGGGTACTTGAGACCCTTTAAAGAAGAGGAAAAAATGATGCTCGACTTGTGATCTGGACACTATTGGTCAGTAGGAGGAACTTTAAAGAATAAAACCACAGATCCAGTTTCTTATCATTGTTCTACTTTGTAGCCCAACTTCACAAGTTGTGCAAACTTTAAAAACTTACTGTGCTGACAAAGGCGAATCCATCCCCAAAAACTGTGATGTCCTCTGAACCGTCATCTGCGAGAAGATTATATTGAACAATTTATATCTAGTGAATAATAACAATGTCGAGGTGAGATGGCTTACTCAGATTCTTCAGTGGAGCACAATTGGGGAGATGATTCTTGACCAGCTCACGTGAAGCAAGGGCCCTCTTCCTTTTGTTTACGAATGAAAAGTTAGGAATGCACACATAACTATAATGAATGGAATTCCAGGGGAAATATCGCTTACCTTAAGTTGACTATCCGCTCCCCGAGCAGCACAGATAACGCCGCAACAAAAAGTGCGAGGAGGCCACATTTGCCCATGTTGAGGACCTGCAGCCGCTTTAGCAAAATGCGGCGAACTTTAGCAACTTTTCGACGCACCACTGCGAGCAGGCAAGGGGCGTGCCGGGGTGACTCTGACAGAAGATGCATTCAATGTCTGCTTAGGGGCATAGGCTTACCCCGCGGAATAATATGTTGGCATGTTTAATTGCATTTTATATTCCTAAATAGAGGTGAATATTTAAAGTAAATTCTTGCACTTTGCCACTAGGTGCCATCGCCACTCAACTGCATCTATAACGGGTAAACATGGAATGCATTATTTCCTACCCATTATAAGTACTTGAATGCAGCATACAGGAAACAGAAAACGCAAAATTTACGTGCATTGTTTTATGATATATTAAAAATATCTGAAATTATTAAAAGTACTGCACTGCGTTTGCGTAGACTACGAACTCCATACGTATTTATTTGCGTAACGTTTTGAAACGAACATATACTGCGGTGTAGAGCCGTCTTAAGTAGAGTACTTCGTTGTACGGTAGTTTCTATTTTGAATACAAGTTATATTGTCGCATTTAATTGCTATTTTTAATGGCTTAAAATAGTTTGCAATGGCTTCCACAATATTTATAAAGCGATCATTAAAATTCTAACATTAGTCCAAAGATTGGACACACTTTCACAAACTCGAGATCATTTTGACTGGTGCTTGACTTCAAAAGTTGACTATGTTTTGCTTTTAGACTGTAAATTTTTTATTACTGAAATAAATTGCAATAGTTAGATCTGTGAAATATTCAAGTCTGTGTTAAATTCAAAAAGACGGTGTCTGCAAATCCCTGTTTAAACTGTTTATTTTTTTTTGAAGTTGTTTTTGTAGGTGATGACTCTTCCCAACATAAAACAAAAAGTTACAAAATTGTCTATGTCATCAAAATCATTTGTAAGAGACTTCATAAAAAAACAAACATGAACACATACATACACGTACAGAAGTGAACGTAACATAAAATTGGCAAACTATCGACCCTGTGATATTCAGCATTGGGTGCATGCAACCTGACAGTTACTGTAGAATATCTACAAAAGTCCAATTTTTGAATAATAGCAACTAACAACTTCAAACTCCTGCACATAGCGATGTGTGTGTTGTGTGTGCACAGCACGGAGCACACCAGAGTCCTGACTGTCGCGTGAAGTCGTGGGGAGGTTCACAGTGTCGTACAGCAGGTTCCCGCATCAAAACAGTTTCAAGCAAGACTGTATATTTGGAACATACAAAATAAATTTTATTATCCATTCTCTTCATGTCTACATCTTATTAGAATTGTCAACACACCCAAATTAATTCTAATAATCCTGACAGGTGTAACAATACATGATCTGTCAAGTCCAGGTGTCAAAATATAAATGAATGTGAAAAGCAATTTAAATCATCTTTGTTATTGTTGACATAAAAAGGGGAACTGTGGCGCGGGGGCCACAGTGAAAACTAGGCAGGATGTGGCCATGAGCACACACAAACACGGGACTCGGGGGGGTAACGGGGCGGGCAGGTGGGTCCCTCAGGGCTGGGCCCCGGTGGCTGCAGGAACTTGTGTGGCCAGAGTGTTGGGGGCGGAGATGACGGGTGACCCGGCGATGTTTGCCAGCGGCTGCGAGGAGGTCATTGAGCTGATGCCTAGGACACGCAGTAAAGCTGGATTACTCACGGGGACTCGGACGGCGGGGCCTATTCCACCTTGGTATAGTTCAACCTACCAGCCATCATACTTGAGGAGCTGACTGGTGTCGAGCTGGCCGCCATCCCTCCAGGAGTGGGCCCCCTTCCCTGATCTCTGACGATGGGATCTGGAATGAGTTGGCGTCGTAAGACTCACTTAATACATTTAAGCCCTGTTTAGGTCAGCTGACTCAAGCACTAACAGAAGTATGGATGATCCATGGCCTCTTTGGCTGTCAGTCGGGCTTGATGGTCATAGCGCAGCAGTTTGTCCAGGAAGTCCAGTGCCTCTGTGCTGACCAGGTGCTGGTTCTCACTGTGTACAAACCTCTCCCACCTTTTACGAGAGTGTCTAAAGGACAAAGAAAAACAAGTCATTTTATACCCAAGGCCTCCAACAGGCACTCCGCAGGACACATTCGGTCACCTGTTTGTGGAACCCCGACTGGTGAGGCTTTTTCACACTGCGCTTATACAATATTATTATCCAACACTGTGTCACAGTCAGGTGTAGAAACCCAGATTGCACAAAAAAGGAAACTCACAACCCTCCTGCTGGCATACAACCAACATGCATAACATGCCTGTGATGAAGCTTTCCAATTTTTAACAGCATTATGAGACAAAGAAAAGAAATTTCCTCAAAACTTTGAGGTAACAACAACAAATGCACTAAATTCATACATCAAACTACACAAAGGATTCTTGATTGATTTTCTATGACCACAACGTGCACTCAAGAGTGTCATGCACTTTGGGTAAACTCAAGAAGCCATTTTCAGATGCAGGAAAAAAAAATTAAATCTAGTTTGATTTTGTCATTACTGTGTGGGAAGGAGAGACTTTTTTTGATGCTACGAAGAAATGTTTCTGTCATCAATGGGAAGGAGATGCTGAAAATATTTCTGCAAGGATGGCCTCCGTCTCACCTTCCCAAAATGTCGTTGAACCGTGGATCCAATTCAATGTTGTACTTGTCGATGTAGTCGTACAGGTCCTCTGTGCCTAAGACTTTTGCAATCCGCACAAGCTGTAAAGAAAATCCAATGTAATCAGACACTACTTAAAAATGTTGTATCGCCAGGCCTGTCGTCAACCTACTTGATCGTAGTTGTCGTGACCGTGAAAGAAAGGTTCCTTTCTGAAGATCATGCTGGCCAACATGCAGCCCAAACTCCACATGTCAAGATTGTAATCATACATCTGCACAAGAGAAGCAAGAGACGTTACATTGATTCAGTCCCAAAAATACAAACACTTGACACATCCTGTGCTCCTCACCTGGTAATCTACCAGTAGTTCAGGTCCTTTAAAGTACCTGGAGGCCACTCGCACGTTGTATTCCTGGCTTGGGTGGTAGAACTCGGCCAATCCCCAGTCGATTAGGCGGAGCTGAACAAAACATAGGAGAGATGATTTCGCCACAATCGAATGTCGTAACTTGCGTGCCAAAGCGAGCCAGTACCTTTCTGTGTTCGTGGTCGATCATGACATTGTGTGGCTTCACATCTCTGTGCATGATGCCCATACTATGGCAGTAATCCAGAGCCTAAAGAACAGCAATGCAACCTGTCAAAATCACATCCCCCCCCCTCCGCGATAAAATGACACCTTACAAAGACGACTTACCTTTAAGATTTCATACATGTAAAACCGTATGTCAAAGTCAGATAGAGTTTGATACAATTGCTGTAAAAGAGAAACATTCAGGTTTGTTATCAGATGATTGTTGTGCTCATGAAAGAGATGACAAGTCTGATGCATACCTTGAAGTCTGTGTTGTTCACATGTTCAAAAACCAGAGCGGGGGTTCGGGACTGGCGGGAGAAACAAAAGCGTGAATGAATAGGAACACAACTCCTAAAAATGGAAATGTGACCCCGCCCGTGAGGATCCTGCTGTTAGCCTCTTGCACGACTATTATACGAGTTCATTTTTGAACTGAGAGGAGCACAAAATACATACCACGGGATCCTTGACAATATCTAGCAGTGAGATGATATTTGGGCCGCCCCGGAGATTCTCCAGGATTTTTATTTCTCTCTTGATTTTCTTTTTTTTCACCGGCTTTGAGAAGACAGAGGAACAATAATGGGATTTTAAGACAGTCAGAAAATATTTTGCGATAGGGCTAGTCCAAATCCGGATGACTGCCATACCTTTAGTATTTTCACAACCACTTTTTCATTGTTTGTGATGTTTATAGCTTCAAACACTTCACTATATTTGCCTCGACCAAGTTTTCTGACTAGCTGATAGTCGTCCTGGTTTCTGCAAGGTGACAATTTAGGAATTAATGATCGGACCAATTGGCAACTCTTTCACAATGTGTCTTTGCCTTACCCCCACTCCACAACATGGGACTCATAGTCCCAGTATTCCCGAGGTCTCTGTGTGTTTACATCGGGGTAAACTCGAGAGCGGCTTGGAACAGGGCCAGACATATTCTACACAGAATCTTCTTGAAAATCTCCTACAAGACAAACAGAATCAAGATGAGTACACACCCTCAACAAACACAATAGATCGCAACTACATATTTGAAATATTTTTTTCTCGCTGTATACATGATGACACATACCTGGGAGGTTACCTCCAGGAAGTTGGTGACGGATGAAAGGGAACGAGATCGGTTGAGAGGCCGCTAAAGTTCGAGAGCTACGCTGGCAAGCAGATATGATGACATATTTTACAACCATGAATAGACCAAAAGATTACAGAGCAATGAGTGACTTTGACTAGTTATTAAGACAAAGGAAGGTCGTCTAGATTTTCTTACATGGTTGAAATTGGTTACAAATAGGTGTATTTTCACCTGGCTGTTAAATGGGGGCATCCAACCAGTTTAATCAGGACGTACGAGGTTCAATACAGTCATCACTGGGGGCAACAACCACACAATACTTCCTGTAAGGGGAAAAAACAATGTAGGTTGATTTCAATCAATGCTGTCAATGAGGCAAACTAAGCTAACGCACGCTATCTACTAAGGCTCATAAGACCCAACATCTTTGATGTCGCTAAGCAATCAATCCACTCGCATGCTGTGATCAGGTGTCAAAAAAGCTTCGCGGGGATGTGGCCAATTTGCCCGCTTCACGCTTTAACGAACGCGGCGGGTGTACGCAAGAAGCCCCCCTCGCTCAACGGCCTGCACAAGTGCAATGCAGCTAAGGAGCTAACGTTAGCTTAGCTTACGGGGCAAGCCGGCTAGCTGGCCGGGCTGCTAACATGTTAGCATTAGCTAGTCAAGTGGAGAGGCTAAAGCCGGTAGCAAGTCACATTTCACAGAACCTGCCAACGCTAAAATAACGTGATCCCGCGACAAAATCCATTTTGGATACCGGGAGGAGCGAATCGCCGATTTCTATTATCATCGTTTATGTTAAACCGAGCCACAAGCTTCGAAAATTTCTATTTCCTAGAGCTAAAAAGTGCTAAGCTAACAGGCTCATGGGGGGAATGAATAGCCTGCTTGGATGGCGAGGCGAGTGGCTGGCAACGCCTTAAAAACTCACCCCGCAAAGACGAATGTGGCTACAGAGAACTAGCAAGACTACGCTACGTAGTCCCCGCTACCCCTCGATGGTGGAACGGTCATCGGTGGTAACAAACATACGACGATTCGTGGTCAAATACAATTACCTCTCAGCGTTGCTGGGACATCAATATGGCGATGCTTGGGATCAGGAGCTTAGCTCGGGCGCCGCAGGCGGCAGGGGGCGCTCTCCCTTCTCTTTTTCCCACCACTTTTGGGGGGGAATGGCCACCAACAGGTCGCATTGAAAGTGAACATCATATTTCCTTTTCACTTGGCTGCATAATTAGAATTTTCTACGATGGTTAACACGCAATTTCATTTACCAGTATCCCTATAAAAAAATTTTAGGTAAAAGTAGAAATAATGAATCACATTCTTTAAATAAATGACTGTGAAATGCAGTCAACTAAATTAAGTTCAAGTTTTACCAGTTATATAGGATGCCCATTTGGATAACTTGCCTTAAGAATAACAAAGTGAAACTGCACAATATGCTTTTTTTATTATTATTAACAACTTGTACAGTGAAGAGAATTAATTTGCAAATGATGTGATTTGACTAACAAAACAATTAAGTTAATTTAACTAATAATAACCAAATAAGCAAACCTGACACTATATTCAGCAACAAAAATTTTTGCAATGTCAAACCATACTTACAAATATAATATTTACTTTAATGCAATATTTTGCTTCTTTAATTCCGTTGCATCGTTTTTGTTACTTTTTTATGCCTTGTAACTTCTGACAATCTCTTTTTGTTTTCTTTACATCATGTCAATCATCATGCCTGAAAAAACAACAGACCTCTGTTGACTACAAGTTCCAGTACATATACTAATTTTATTAAGTGTAGGAGGTAAAAGTCGGAAAACTAAATACTCAAGTAAAGTATAGATAACTGTAAAAACTAATTAAGTAAAGTTAAAAGTATTTGAAGTTTGCTATTTCCCACGATTGCTAAATGCTCCTTGAGTTACCTGTGGAAAAAAAGACCTTTGTTTTGGCAGTGGTCAGATTTGTTTACAATCGTGATACAAAGAACAAAATGCAATCAGGCCTGCATTTTGTTGAAAGGATACTTGGGTGGTGGTTGCGGAGGGGGAGGGACAGCCAGGGGCATTTCCCCGAGATAATTATCCACATATGACCGGTCGAGACAAACATTGGATTGATAATATAAAAAGAGCTTTGTCAACCCTGCAAGCTCTTATTTTCTTAGTCGAGCTGCGCACTGTCAAACAAAGACAATGGAGTCGGGTCGGAATCTTTCATTAAAGGGCAAAGGCCAACAGGAGGAGAACAAGGTGCCTTCAATAAAAAGCCTCAGTTGCAATCCTGACTCTTCACAGTTGGACTGCTGGACACCGACGTCAACAATGAGGCTGTGAGTTTCCATAATTTTAATCCTCAACAGGATATTGCAGTAAATGGAACTTTCACTTACGATTTGACCTTTATAATTTCAGTGTTATATGCTGGATGATGCTCCTCCCGCTTGTTACAGCAGCTCTAATCAGAGGTGAGCCAATATGATAATCAATTAATTTGCTAACAAATACCACAACTGTTTTATCTTTTTCTAATGTTTTTGTAGCACGGAGAGAAGATGTTTTAAGCTTTCTGAATGGTGAGAATAATTATGCCAGACTTTTCAAAGCATTTATTGTTATTGTCCTGCTTTTTGATTTTACTATATGGTACAGTATTTTGATGTTATTCAGTATTTTGAACTCCTAGAACAAAATTAAAACATTAATTGTTCATCTCTGTTGTAGATGCCCTCAGCACAAAAACAGGAGAGACCATGCCTGCAATTATGACAGGTCTGTGACATCGAGAGAAATCGACAGATGATAACAATAACGATAAATGATAGACGATAAGAAGAATTACACACATCTGGTAGAGGCAAAATCCAAACCGAGTTTCAGTTTTGTTATGCTTGTGACATGATTTTTAAAAAAATCATGGTGTTATGAGTCATCTTTCACAGGTCACAGAAACCCGCCAAGTGAACCAGAGAAAGGGCAAGATTCTCAAGGTACTGTACTCGATACCCCTACAGTTTATGAATCAGAATGAAAGTAATATGAATTGTTTTCAACATTCATTTTTAGATCTTTCAGAAGATCAGTCTTTGGAGAGTGCCAACCAAGACACAATTACAGGTGTTTAATAAATGAAAAATGCTGAAAATATTTTGAACTTCAGATCAAATTAATAGTAATAATAATTATAATTGCAGAACCTGAGGTGTCTGATGCGAACCTTGGAGGGGAAAGCAAAGGTACAGCTTAAAAGATTATCAAATAGTTATGCTGTGTATACTTTATAATTACACACATTAAAAAAAGTTGGACACCTTTGAGACTATCATGTGGAATAAGCAAAATTTCACGTTAATGTGTAACAATAAACATAATTAAAATTGATTAACATGAGGGGAAAAAGAACTTAAAAATGCATCAAAATCTTGGCAAAAACACCAAATTAATTAACGTAGTTTGATTACTATGGTATTAAACTATTAGTCATTTTAATCAGTTGTCCTACTCTTTTTGGGGCCTATCTTCCCATTTGAAACCCAATCATTATTATAATGATGTAGATTCGACCTTGAAAGTGTGAAATCAACATTTTGTCGCTGCTTCCAAAGACCTTGACAGCGATGAGGCTCCTCAATCAAAGGAGGAGGACAAAGCTCCACCTCGCAGACGAACGGGAGCGCCGCTTGCGAGCAGGAGACGAGCTCAAGATCAACAATGTGGAGAACGGGTCGATCTAAACAGTGGAGAACGAGTCGATCTGAACAGTGAGGAGGCCGTTACTGATGCTATGAACGTGCCAAGCAGGCTGCCTGTCCAAGATACGAGTCTCCAGATGACAAGGTCCGTTGAAGGGGTCCACTCGTTGGACACGAGCAGAGAACTGGACGTTCATGATGGTGAGTTTAAATGTTGAGTCTAAATGCTTTAGCTCAAAATTCCCTCAGAAACAAGATTATTTGTCAGTTCTGAAACACATCCAATTGACCCAAGACTTTTGATGGGAACATTCCTCTGCCTTCATCTAATTCTGTGACATATTTTCAAGTCAACCTCTTGGAGTTTTATTTATAATTTTTTCCTATTTTCTGTGACTCAGTCGCACCCATCGGTTGACTCACTGTCAGCAGGTCAGCCGGTTCCAATTGTTGCCCAGATTTAGACTTGTATTCACTTTGAGCTTTTCAAGGGACTGGGAAAGGGAACAAGGTTCAAATTCAATGGAACAAAGAATTAAATTTGCATAACAAAGGGTATATATTGAAATGATGTGAAAAGAAGACACAAAAAGGACAAAATGACAGCTTGTTAATTCATTATCTGTATGATCCTTTTTAGGCCGTCCAGTCGGAGCCTCTCCAAGCTGAAAAAAGGCAGACTCTACCCCGGACTGGTTGGGAGGCAATCACAGGGCACAAATGGTGACAGAAAAGCATTCGCGCTCATATTAACATCAATTAATCACTTCTGTTACCTATTGTTTTCTTCAAAAATGAAAAGTGGCCCTTGTTTTTTGTTTTAATCTTGATAACTGGTGTGGCAGTACAGTAGTCTTTAACAAGGGTAACATTTTGGTTGTAGTACAAAGAATACAGGAAGAGAAAGAGACAAGTGGTCTGGACAAAATCTACTTTTGGTTCCTCTCTGTTTTTTTTTTTGTTTTTTTTAGCTAAATGTGAGCCAAGTGAATAATTTAGCTGAAAATTGTCTGGAAAAAATAAATGCATATGGGATAAAATGGTGTAAGCTTTGTTTTCTTTTCATTTAGTGTCTCTCTTTGTTTACATAACTATCATACATGAGTATTATCAGTGCTAAATAAACTTGTAGCCCATATGGAAACATATAATCTATGAGATCAAAATAGGATGGTACAATTCAAAAAGTTAATACAATGGAAAAAAAGTTTCATTTCCTGAAGTGAAGTTCACTATACACATCCGATTGAATTCCGTGTAATTCCTACAAAAAAAGAGCAAATTAAAATGCCATTAGTTTATTTTCTTTTAATTTGATGTAAAACAAATCACACTTCACCTGATAGGGAGATTCTGTTATCTCATCCGGTTCGGGTTGTACATGCGTTTTAGCTGTTAATAAAAATATATAATTTACTGATCAATAGCTTATAAAAATAGCTCGTAAGACTAACGCTTACCATTTTCCTGTGTTCTTTTCTTGTGGAGTATTAGCAAGTAGAAGACAGAAACCGCAATGAAGATTGTCAAGAGGATATCAGAGACAATAATGCCTATGACCAACTGCATGCTGACGAAATAGCAAGCGCCACATTCTACCAAAGACACAAAAATAAAGTGAATTCATTACAATGACTAAAATAAAAAATTATGTACGTACCATGTTGTCCTCCAGATCCTGCAAAATATGTTTAAGATCAGGGAATTGTGCAAACACAGCACATATTATGGATGTAACACTCACCAAATAGTGAATTTGAAATGCAAAATGTATCTTTCATGCTGTTTTCCGTCTCAAAGCAGAGCTTGTCCATCTGCAGTCAAGTTCCGCAAGTGAGACTTCACTTAACTGTGGACACGTGATTGTGTTTGGAGGCGGACAAAAGTAGGGTGACCAGACGTCCTCTTTTTCCCGGACATGTCCTACTTTTGTGCTCTAAAAAAACATCCGAGGGGAATTTCAAATTAACTGATGATATGCTGTTTATGAAACTAACCTGACTTGTGTCGTAAAATGTTATGACTCAAATCTCATGGATCTCCATTTCTTAAGGTGTATCACATGACACTGGTCTCATCATTCATCATCGTTTAATATTATTCTACATAATTCCATATGATTCAATACTTCTCCACGATTCCACATTGTTCAACGTCATTCCGTATAATTCACTCTCATTTTATTTCTTGATTCAAGGCATTCCACGTTTTCATATTTCGTCATTCAGCATTTCTACACAAATTGATTCATCTATTAAAAAAAAAAAGTCTTGTCTGCTTCTGATTTTTCTTCTTAACAAGTCTTGACAAATATGAGGGCAAAAACCTTAACATAAAAAGCTGACCAAAACAAAACCCTCAACACTAATAGTAACTAAGCAACATGCCCTGAATATGAATTAAAAGTAATTACAGTTAAAATCCACAACTAAAAATCAAATAAACATCAAGTATTATGAAAATCACAAAACTCTTATCATTCCGAGGCCGGTTAACTATATTCTCAAATTCATTATGACTCAAATAGAATCATTGCTCATCTCCCCAACACACTTGGAATTCTCTTTGGCAAGAGTCTGAGTAGGCAACAGGGTTCTCGCCAGTGTGGATTCTTATATGCCTTTTTAAGCTTCGCTTGGCTCCAAATCTTTGGCCACAAACAGAGCATGAAAAAGGTTTCTCACCAGTGTGAGTTTTTGTGTGCCTTTTTAAATGTCCATCCTGAGAGAATTTTTGGCCACAAACTGAACATGAAAAAGGTTTCTCACCAGTGTGGATTCTTGTGTGCTTTTTTAAATGTCCCCCCTCAGAGAATTTTTGGCCACAAACTGAGCAGGAAAAAGGTTTTTCACCAGTATGGATTCTTGTATGAATTGTTAAAGTTCCCTTCACTGAAAAGCTTTGGCCACAAACTGAGCATGAAAAAGGTTTCTCTCCAGTGTGGATTCTTGTGTGTGTTTTTAAATGTCCCCTCTCCAAGAATTTCTGTCCACAAACTGAGCATGAAAAACGTTTCTCACCAGTGTGGATTCTTGTGTGCCTTTTTAAATCTCCCCCCTCAGAGAATTTTCGGCCACAAACTGAGCATGAAAAAGGTTTCTCACCAGTGTGGCTTCTTGTGTGCCTTTTTAAATGTCCCCTCCGAGTGAATTTTTGGCCACAATCTGAGCAGGAAAAGTTTTTCGTCACGTCATCACTATCTGATGGTGGAGCTGCTTGTGATCTTTCACAGTGGTTTCCATCACCTTCTCTGGTCATTTGTTGACTTGAGCTGCAGGTTGGAGGCTCCGCCCCTTTGCTCACCTCATGTTGACCCTCATCTAAACTCTTCACAGGAACACCAGTCGATGGCATCTCGAAGGTATCCTCCTCCTTTTTAATATCGCAGGAGTCTTCTTCCTCCTCTTTAATACAAGGCCACTCCGTCTCTTCCTCCTTTTTTATGATGCAAACAAACGTCTGCTCCATTTGTTCATTCAGGTGGACCTCTTTGCCCACATCTTCCTCTTTAATACGAGTGAGCTCTGGCTCCTCCTGCTTAACTTCACTGATGTCTGCAAAACAAGGCAAACACACATCATAACAATGAAAGTTACAATTGAAGAGAAACTGGCAAAACCTATACAAGGACTTCTTCAATCTGCCTATCACGCATGATTTTGATCGAATTCTACTAAAAATAAACACTGGAAGAGGATTCATTATAGAAAATAGTTATTTCCTAAGGAAGTACTACCCAGCTCTGCGTAACACACCATAAGGCTGCAGCCAAAGATCTTCCAGTCCACTATGGTCCTTTTCCTCCACGCACTTTGCTGTGGTCCTTGCAAACATTTTCACGCTGCAATCACAACACTTGTTCAACGATATTTGGCTAACAAAGGTGTCTTTTGTTTTTGCAAAAGACAGTTGTAATTCAACGATAATGCCAATTATCATGCTAAATATCAAAAAGTTAGCACTGTGGTAGCTACCATGCTAATGGAAGAACTGCAACCAAGCAGTACTACAAATAACGGTGGTAACATGAGGTTGTAACTTACCTCTTACTTTATGTTACTGATTTACCACATAAGTTGCGTTTTTATTTTATGCAGCCAAATAGAAGGGGATAAGCTTCTGTTCGAGTGCTTAAACCAAGCGCGGTTTCCGTGGTCTTTGTTTACTTCCTGCTACGTAATGATGATGTCATTAGAGAGTGCTGGCACGCCCTCTAGCGATGGACCATGAGAAGTTCAATGTTGCTCAACATTGCGTGCAGAAAAAAACCCATTTTGTGCACGTTTAAAAAAAAAAAAACTCGAATAGATTTTAAGGGTGTCCATTAAAAGAAGTTCCTATATTTACGTTTTATCATTTATTGCAGGATCATAAGATTGTATACAGAGTAGAGTGTCTAGAAAATTTGATTTTTATTTGTTGCAATAATGGTTAGAAAGACAAATTTAATAGGCTACATACGTACAGTACAGAACGGTATGTATAGGCCTATGTACAGTGCTTTTGTGACAATTAAGTCGTAATATTTTGTGTACAAATGTGTAACTTCATGGCAAAGTCATGCCAAATACTAATATCCAAACTTG